>NW_007726646.1:158940-226518 GCF_000696425.1 Galeopterus variegatus | reverse complement strand
GGGCGCCGGGCGCAGCATGGGCGGCCCGCGGGCCTGGGCGCTGCTCTGCCTCGGGCTCCTGCTCCCGGGAGGCGGCGCCGCGTGGAGCGTCGGGGGAGCCGCGTTCTCCGGACGCAGGTAAGGGCTCCCCGACCCTGTGCCCTGCTAGCCCGGGTTGGGGGCCGGGAATCAGGGTACACACGCACACCCACCTCCGTGCAAGTCCGGGTTGGGAAGACGACCCCGTCCCCTACCTCAGTGGACGCGGGGACCTGGGCCACCTCGCTATCTGGCTGGAGCTCCCGGGAGTGTGGGGTCACCTACCCCATGTGTCTGGAGCGGCAGCCTTCCCTGCTTCCTCCCATTCAGCCCCAAAGCCTGAGAGGAGAGGGAAGGCGAGCAGCAAGGGCGAAGCCCCCCAAAACTTCCATCGCCCTGGCCCAAGGGCCCCTCCCTTTGCACATAGGAAAGGCCCAGGACACCCCCAGCCGACCCTTCAGGGATTCCCCCTCCCCCTTTCCCTGCTCCTGGCTTTTTTTAGTACCCTTGCTATTTATTTCCCTCAGAGGAAGGGCTGGGGTGGAGTCACAGCCCAGTGGGTCAGTGTGGTGGCTCCCCAGGGACCTGGCATTTTGGACAGAGACAGGAGGAAGCATTCTGTCTTGCTGCTGGGGTCCTAGTAGCTGGGAACAGTCTCTCTGCTGGTCTCTATGGAGTATCTCCCAATGCCTGGCACTGTGGGGTCCTTTATATACAGTGTCATCAGTACTCCTTCAAGGACTGAATGAGTTAGGAAAAATTGTCCCCATTCAACAGATGAACAAACTGAGGTCCAGAGAATTGACATAACCTTCTAGGCTCCTGGGCTATTAATTGAAGAGCTGGGGTTCAAAACTGTTTTTCTGGCCTTGATAATAGCGTTTGAATCTGCCCTAGCCCCTGTCCTGGCTACAGTTCCCACCCTTGCTGGGGTTGCCTCTCAAAGGCCAGCTGCCGTTGTTCAAGGCAGACAATGTGGACTAGCCAGGCCTCTTCAGTCCTTTTCAACTCATTCAAAGGCCCGCCCAACCCCCACCCCTTACCACCTCAATTCTTTAATTCTTTTCAGAAATTCCCCTTTCCCAGTGGTCAGGGGCCAGCATGTCCCTGCTAGGCTAGCAAGAGCAGGTGACATGGGCAGGGTTGGAGGATGGAGGTGGCCAAGGCCTCAGAGGCCAGAAAAGCAGTCGTCTGAGACAAGGACAGACGTGTGGCAGATGTCACAGCCACCACCTACTGCATGCTGACCACGCTGGCGTGGGTTGGACACTTTACTTGTATTCATCACTTCTAGAATCTTCCTAACTGCCATTGGAGGCATGCTTTTCATAATCCCCATTTCATAGAGGTGGAAGCTGAGGCTCAGAGAGAGCTATGACCTGCCCAGAACGTGAGTGCAAGCCCCCAGGATCCCAGATGCTAAAGAGACCAGTGTCAGGCTCAGGATGATGCTGGAGAGGGCTTTAGGCCTGAACTTCCCTCCAGCCTGTCCAGGTTAGGGACTCTCAGCCTGGACTCCTCAACCCCTAGGGTTTCCTGGGTAGGAGCAGGACGATGTCTGTGAGCAGATGTCTGGTGGCCACTGGGGACTGTCTCCCCTTCTGTTCACAGAAGGCTGTCACAGTAGCCTGAGTGTCACAAAAGCCCTCTGGGCTTTTGCTCCCATTTTACAGATTAGGAGACTGAGGCCTAGAGAGGAAAAGTGGCAACTTAATCTAGACCAGTCATTGTCTAAGTCCAGTGTCTTTTTCTCTCCAGCAGACATTCTGGAGGACAGAGAGAGGCTGTGAGAGGGGGTGCTAGGAAAGATTTGTAGGTCATGGTTAGGAGTTAGAGGCCCTGGCCTCCAACAAAACAGGATTTTACTCCTGGCTTTGTCACCCACTCCATGTGTGACCTCAGGCAGGTCACTTCATGGCCATAGGTCTCAGTTTCCTCTTTGTTTCCCTTTTTCCTTCCCTCATTCCCTGCTTGAGGGTCTGTTTTGAGAGGCGACAGTCGCAAGGTCTCATGTGCAGTGGTTCCTATTGCCAGCGTTAAATGGGGGTAGGGACCTGGAGCCAGAGGAGCCTGTGATCCTTGGCTTCCAGGACCTCTCCTTGTGGCCCTGTCCCAGCGTTGTTGGAGACAGCATGGGGATGTTGTGCCCCATCAGCCCTCCCTCCACCCCAGCCCTGCACCCCAGGCACCCCTTGGCAGCCGAGGGACCAGAGGCAGAAAAGAGGCTTTGTGCCTGGGGAGGGGGAGGCCCGGGAAGGCATCCAAGGGACCGCCCCCAGCCCCAGGAATTCGGTAAGACGTTGAGACCCCCAGAACCAGGGTGCCCAAGGGGCTATGAAGAGCCGCCTTGGTTTGCGCTCGCCCTTGCCAATCCCCCAGTTCCAGCTGGGGCTGCTTTCTGCCCCTGCAAGGTCGCTCCCAGCCTGAACCCCCAGTCCCTTTAATGACTCATCTCAGCACTGCGGCTCTAGAGTTCAAGCTGTCACCAGCGTCCTGGCCCAGGCCTCTAGCCGCTGCAGCACCGTCTTCCTTTGGGCAAATCCTGGGATCAGAGAGAGTGCAGAGCTCTAGAATGGATGTCATCTTCCCCAGCCCCTCTCCAGGGGGCTTCAATCCCAGCTCTATGCCACATGGGTAACCTGCAGGTGCCTTCTTTTAGAACCCGCTTGTAAAATGCAGATTCTGACAATCAATCCCTATCCTGAAGTCAAAGGGAGGACCTGTGAAGAGGACCTTCCCTTCCCCAAGCCCCAGGGAAGCCCCTGGACCACAGCTGCCAGGTGTGGGGCCCATGTCTGGGCTATGGCCCCACCATCCAGGAACAGGAATTAACAATAGCTATTAGCTCTGTGCTAAGCACTTTGCGTGAACCCTCCCCTGCCAAGGAGATTCTGCTGTCCCCAGACAAAGTGAGGACCAGAGAGGCTTGTCCAAGGTCACCGATTTAGGAAGCAGCAGAGCCAGAACTGGAGCTTCGCCACCCCCCCACCCCGTGTGGCTGCTGTCACCCCACCCCCACCGCCCTGCCCCTTTCATTCCTCTCCTTTTCATAACGGCCCTTGGCCCCAGGCCCGCTTGGCTGCCTCCCGCAATTAGCCCGTATCACTGTTCCGGATCGCAGCCCTGGGCCCTGTGCAGACAAAGTCCCCTGGGCCCCTCGTGGCATGGGGTGGAGGGCCGGAGGGGGGGCCTACTGGGGGTGGCTGGTGCCAGGCTGAGCTGGTCTGGCCTGTTTCTCCCCTCCTGGTGGCCTCTGGGGTCCAGGAGGAGCTGAATGGGCAGAAGTGGCAGGCCCAGGAAGGGAGTGCTGCCTCCTCCCAGCCCCAGCCCCCACCCCGCCCACCGCCCAGCCTCACCTGGCTCTTGGGCAGCTTGTCACGGACCACACCCCAGGGAAGGATGCCCTATGGGGCAGCAGGGTAGAGGCAGGGCATCCAGGTACTTTGCCCATCTCTGGGAACCTCAGGTCCTGAGACCTCTGCCCAGGGCCATTGTCTGTTCTTGGTCATTTAGTCATTCATCAAACACTGTTGAGCGTCCTCGGGCTGAGCCCTATGTTGGCTTGCTTTCTGTCCATGCCCTTACCCCAGAACCTGTGGGAGAGAGTAAAGCTCAGGTCTACTGTGAGTGGCTGAGGGGGGACCCTAAAGATGGCCAGTCCTGCCTGGCCTTGGGTCTGAGACCCAAAGGATGTATAGGAATTTTCCGGAGCAGGGAGGGAGGGGGCTTTCCAGGCAGAGGGATCCTCCTAGGCAAAGATGAGAGGTGAGAGAGGGAGCAGCATGAGTGTGGGAGAGGTGAAGGATGAAGGATGGGGCGGGCAGGGTTGCAAAGCAGTAGGGAGCCATGGTGGGCTGCGGATTTCCCAGCAGGCGGTGGCAGCGTTAGGTCTGTGCTTTAGAGAAGGCCTCTTGCTGCCCCTGGAAAGTGGACAGAGGGGCGGGAGGGTAGCAGGCCCAGGCTGGGACCCTGTGGAGGAGCTTGGGCTTATACTGGGAACAGCAGGGCTGGGTCCTCAAGGTGGGGGATGGAAAATTTTGTTTTCTCTAGCTTCCCTCTGGTGAAAAGAAGGGCGGCTCAGGCAATTGTGGACAGTCACAGGCTTACCTCTCCCAGCCCAGTCCAGGGGCTGGGTAGGCAGGTGCGCATGCACGTATGTGAGGGCGCAGGGCCCTGTGTGTGCTTGTGTGGACATAAGCGAGAGGAAGGTCGTTAGTGGTTATGTGCTCCCCTGGGCCTGCCTCCACCTGTTTGTGTATATGTGAGAGGTGTGTGTGTGTGTGCGTGTGCATGCATGTACATGGGTGAAGACACATGCCCTTTGTGTGCCTGTGCGGATACTTGCAGAGATCACAACCTCAGCCTGTCTGTGTCCACGTGAGAGGGCCAGTAGGTGCATGTATGTGCTGGTATGTGTGTGTGCGTGCGCATGTGTGAGGGCACACAGCCCTATGTCTGTACATGTCGACTTGTACATGTACAAGGAGGACAGTTATTTCTGTGACTGAGTGTCCTGCTGGATTTGCCTCGGCCTGTCTGTGTGCATGAGTGTGTGTGTGTCTGTGTGCTTGTGTAGCTCTGTGCATGTGCACATGGGCACATGTGTGTCCATGCACTGTATGCGCATATGCGTATATGTGTCCATGTGCTTGCGTATGTGGGCGTGCCCATGTGCACGTGCTCACTGCTGTGCCTGTGCATACAAGTTTGCCCCTGTACGCCGGGGCGTGTGTTTGTGTGTGTGTGTTGTGTGTGCATGTTTGTGTGTATCTGCATGCTGGCATGGAGTATTCATTCCGTGCCCAGATTACTCCCTCCATACTCCTTTTCTTCATTCCTGAGCTCCTGGGCCAGGCTGGGGAATGTCACATAGGCTGCAGGGAGATTCTGAGCTCCCCCCACCCCCGAATGTGTACACCAAGTTTTATACATTTTTCTGGGGAGGAGCCCCCATTCACATCAATTTCTCAAAAGGGCTTATGTCCCCATCCTCCAAACAAAACCCCAGCAGATTCAAAACCACAGCTCTAGGGACCTGAGGCTTTATAAGACAGGGAGCCTTTTTGAAATGTGTCTTTTAAACATTTAAAATCGTCACCTACTCATTAGGAGAAACATTTCCAGCCTGTGGTTAAGAGGACAAGCTATGAGATGAGCTGTGACTGTGCCATGCCACCCATCATGGGTGTCTGGGGCACATCCTGAACCCCAGAGCCTCAGTCTTCCCATCTGTAAAGTGGTGCTCATGATAGGGTTTGAGATTTAAACAAGCTAATACGTGGAAGGCCCAGGGCACAGCTCCTGGGGTGCAGCAAGCGTGGTAAACAGAGGCTGCTTTAGTGTGGGAGATGGAGCAACTGGAAAGCTCTCTGCCCGCAGGGATGGCAATTTGATGAGAGAGTATAATTTTCCCTAACTTTATGCACACACACTTACATATGTGCCTACATGTATAAATAGTTGTTTGACTTTCCCTTCTTTCCTTCCTCCCTTCCTTTCTAGAATTGTCCTGTGCTTGCCTTTTCCCTCTTAACCAGGTGTGATAGCTGCTTCTCAGCACGTGGAGACTTTGGGTTCTGTCTCAGTGCCTAATTTTCTATGTCTGGTGGTCCAATAGCCATTTAGGCTATTCCCAATTTTGTGCCATTCCCGACAGTGTCACAGCAAGTGCCTGTCACATCTGCCGTAGGATGGCTGGCCAAGGGCTCTGTCAAGCTCCTGCTGCTGCTTCATGGTCCAAACTGAATTGTCCCTTCTCCCACCTCCAGGCCTTTGCCTAGGCTGTTTCCTCCTCCTGGACTGATTGTCGTATGACACAGGAAGATGAAGGGACTTCTCTAGGGTCCCACAGACAAATTTGACCAAGTTCTGGTCCCGGCCAAGGACTTTCTCCTTCCCGGTGGGCCAGGGTGGAGGTGGGGTGGCAGCTGGGGGGACTGGATTGCAGTGGACCCAATCACCTCTGTGATAGCCGGGACATTCCAGGTGCTCAGCGGCCCTCAGCCCTGCATGGGGTTATGTGTCCTGTGTGTTTTGCAGGGGCTGCGGAAGGAGGGATGGTTTCAGGTGACCCTTCTCAGCCTGAGTCCCCCACCCCAGCAGAGTTTCCTTCATGGTCTCGAGCTCAGGGTCAGCAGGTTCCCAGGCTGGGGCCTTCACAGAGCCATAGACCATGGCTCGAGTAGACGGGAAGGAGACAGGAGCTGTGGCCTTTGGGATGGAGTCAGAGGCCAGGCCGGGCCAGCCACATTCCTGGGTTCAACTCCGGCTCCTCCACACACCAGCTCTGTGATGTGAGCAGTTGTCTTTACTTCCCTGAGCCTCAATTTCCCCTCTGTAAAATTGGAGGGGGCCTTCCTGGGGAGGATGTGTAAATACCCTTAGTATACAGTGAGTGATTAATATGTGCAGCGCAACATGATTATTAGTTGGCTTTTGGAGAAGTCAGTCCTGCATGCTTTCGACATTGATTACACATCCTGGCTATCACACAGAGCGGACATGAGGGTAATTTAGACAGGGCCTCTCCTCTCACATGCTGGTGGAGAGGGACAGGCATGAGTCACCAACTTAATCCAGTGTGACAGGTGTACAAAGTGCTGTGGGATCCAGGGCAGGAAACCATCTGATCTGCTCAGGTGGGGATGGCGGAGAGAAGAGGTGACAGCACAGCGGGGCTTTGAAGGCAGGAGGCACCAAGTGGAGGAGAGGAGAAAGGATGCTCCAGGCAGCGGCCCTACAGGAGCAAAGGCCCGGAGGTGAGGGCTCTGCAGCAGGTGTGGGCACTGGAGATCTGGGGGCTGTGGCATAGGGGTGAGCAAGGGAGGGCCATGGCCAGGTTTCCATTTTGTGACACTCCCTCTGGACAGGGACTGAGGAGCAGACAGAGAGGCTGCTGCTGTGTCCACATGGGAGGCAGTGAGCCATGGTGGCCTGGATGGGCCAAAGTTGGAGAGAAGAGATGTTGAGAAGGGAGAACACCAGTGAAAATGCCCTGCCCCATTGTGCCCCTACAGCTCATTCTCTAAGATCTCCTGAGAGCCCCTAGCACGGCCACCCCCCTCCAGGCCATGGAATTCACCCCTCAGCCACAGGCAGCACAGAGACTCCTACTGGGGTCCAAAGAACTCAGAGCTCAGGGATCTCTCCCTGGAGACTCAGGGCTCCTGGAGAGAACACGGACCCCCTCGCCTGTCCTCCCAGAGTCCTGGGCAGGGGGCTGCGCATGGCACCTGAGCTTTCTCTCTTGGGGTCTGTTTCAGGAACTGGTGCTCATATGTGGTGACTCGCACTATCTCATGCCATGTGCAAAATGGCACCTATCTTCAGCGAGTGCTGCAGAACTGCCCCTGGCCCATGAGCTGCCCGGGGAGCAGGTGAGTGAGGTGGTGGGCAGCAGGAGCTGATGGCATTGCAGGTGGAGGCACGATGTGGGCAGAGGCCTGGTGGTGGGATTGCAGACGGACGCCAGAGGCGGGCGGAGCAAAGGCAGCATTGACCCTGTGCCCATTCTCAGCCCCTCCCCATGTGCTCTTGGGCCCCCTGGAGGGCTTCCTGGGGGAGGGACCCTCCTTTCACCCGCATGCCTTCACTCAGCGAGTATCCACTGCTTATCCACTGCCGAGGACAGCCTGGCTCAGCCTGTAGGGGCTTCCTGTCCAGTTGTTATTCAATCCCAGCATTTGGGGGGTGTGGTGGAGGGGTTGAATCCCAGAATGCAGGAGAGAGATGCTGCGTTTGTCCCCATGGGCGTCCAGGGCAGTGAGAGGGGCGCTGGAGGACCCTGTCTAAGCTGGATACTCTTTCAGCTACAGAACCGTGGTGAGACCCACGTACAAGGTGATGTACAAGACAGTGACTGCCCGCGAGTGGAGGTGCTGCCCTGGGCACGCGGGGGTGAGCTGCGAGGAAGGTAGGACTGCCTGGCTAGCTCCCGGAGCCTCCCGCGGGTACACGTGGGCGGTAACCTGTGGCTAAGTCTGTAGACGCTGCACACCCACAGCACCGTGCTCACTGGACCCACTGCACGGAGCGTGGGCGAGGACAGCTCAGACACAGTTGGTGCCTACTGTCTCCCCACCCCACCTTGTGGCGACTGCTTGCCACCTGGGAGACCCTCAGGACCCCTGGAAGAATTTCATACATGTAGCTCATGTTTTATGTCACATCGTCCTAAGTCTTCCCTCCAAACTTGGGGAAAACCCACAGATGTTTCCATGGGATCCATAGATGTTTCCATGGGATGTGTTAATAGACACGGCGTGGAAGCTAAGAGTCTCTGTAGTCAGTTGGGTGGGTCAGAGAGGTAAAAATGGCTATACCCACCCTGCAGGTGAGAAATAGGCTCAGGAAGGTGATGGGCGCACAGCTCCTAAGTGACAGAGTCAGGATTCAAACGCTGTCTGCCTGCCACTCGCCACCCCCTGCCTCAAGTCCTTAGGGATGGGAGGACTAAGGTGGGCACCCTGTGTGTGGGGCATGTCCCTTCGCACCCCATCTACCTTCTCTGTGTGCAGCTCAGGGTGACTCGGGGCCCAGCATCCTGCAAGGCACCCAGCGTGGCAGTCCGGGCCTCCGCAGAGCCTGGCCACACTCTGACCCGGGGAGCCCTCTCTCGAGGATACCTGCCTCTGCTGAGGGGTCTGGGCCCCTCCCACCCTCGCTTCCTGGTGAACCCAATGAGTGGCAGATTTTCGGGCACTAAGAGCTGTGTTCCCAAGAATGGCCCTAAAGAGGACGGACTGGCCTAGAAGCAGCCTGAGAGCCAGGCCCACAGGCTCCTCAGTGGGAAGAGGCATTCAGGGTCCTTCACATTCAGGAAGGTGAACATTAGTTGCAGGATGTATCCTGATGCCAGAAGCACGAACATGTAGAAATGCGGCCACATGAATCAAGGGAACGTGGCCCCCACTCATAGGTGCTTCCTGAGAAATTTACACACTTCACCTCTCTGGGACCCCACAACAGCCCAGTTCACAGATGGGGTGACTGAGGCCGAGAGAGGTGGAGTTGAGTGCCCAGAGTCACACAGGGATGGGCGTGGGTGGCAGAATCCACCATGATGTGAGGAAGAGAGGGGGCCTGGCGGGTTCTGACATGGGGTGGGAGAGCACAGTGGAGCTGGTGGGGATTGGGGTGGCCAGAGGGAAAAGGGGAGCTGGCCCATGCTGAACACCCCTGCAGAGAGGCAGCCACGTGGCCGGTGTGGGAGGCTGGGTGCAGGCAGACATCTGAAGGCAAGTCAGGAACAGCGCCCTCTCCTCGCTGGTGGGAGGAAGAGGGGAAGGTGGAAGGGCCTGAAGAGCAGAAGAGCCAGCCAGGAGGGGCGGCTGCCAAGGAGGCACAGAGGAGCTGATGGTGGGAGGTGGCACATCCCAGGGTGTGGGGCCGCCTAGGCCCAGAAGACCTGAGCCCAGGCAGGGCCTTCCCAGACAAAGGCCATTCTGTTCCTGGCTCACCTCCCAAGGGCACCCTTCCCTGTCTCTGGGGCCTTCCTGGAGCAGGTTAGGACAGAGGACAAGTGGGGGCAGCTCACATGCCCTTGAATCTGGCTACTGGAACCAGCCTAAGGGCTGGAGACTGTGCCGATGGTGAGGCAGGGGCACAAGACAGGTGTGGGGGCCAGGCCAACCCTGCGGTCTGCCACCTCCTGGTGTGGGGCCTTCAGATCCCAGCCTGGGGACAGGAGTATCCAAGGCTTCATAGGTCAGGCCAGCTCTGCCACACTCCAACTGTGTGGCCTTGGGCCAGCCCGTGGCTCACTCGGGAGAGTGCGGTGCTGATAACACCAAGGCCCTGGGTTCGGATCCCATATAGGGATGGCCGGTTCGCTCACTGGCTGAGTGTGGCGCTGACAACACCAAGTCAAGGGTTAAGATCCCCTTACCAGTCATCTTTTTATAAAAAAAAAAAAAAAAAAAAAGACAACTGTGTGGTCTTGGACTGGGGCCTCCCTGAGCATTATGCAAGTAACTGTGCAAGGGCACCAGGCTGGGGGTTCCACAATCCAGGTGGCATTTTTCTTGTGCCTACTCAGAGGGAGGGGTGCCTTTGCTAAAGGGCGCCAAGCTGCTGTGTGCACTTGCAGCAACCTAGGGCTCCCCCACACTAAGCCTCAGCGTCCTCACCTGTGAAATGGGCAGGATGATAGAATCTGCCTCCCAGAGATGTGGCCAGGATGAGATGAGGTAGTAAAGACCCCACAGGTGGTATGGCAGCCCATGATGGGTACTACGTGATGTCTATGGGATGGGAAGGGCCTCTCCCCAGCCAAGGGGTGTGGGACCGCCTGGGGAAAGGGAGGTGGGCAAGGGGATGCCCAAATCCGAATTTCCGGAAAACTGCTCTACTAGGTCCCTGGGAATGGGGGACATGGAGGTGTGGGGACATTGCTGGCCCATCCCAGGCCCTGCTCTTCCTTCCACAAGTGGTTTCAGGCCGGCTGCTTTCACTGCTGGTGACTGCCCATGATGCCTGTCCAGTGCTGTGACCTGATCTTGGGGCCATAGAGCTGCATCACCAGGGGTGTCAGGGCCCAGAGTAGCCTCGAGTGAGCTGAAGAAAGAGAGGGAATACCCATCATTTCAGAATCCAGCCTTGGATCAGTTGCACTCTGCTGTGTGACTTGGGGCAAGTCACTTCATCTCTCTGAGCCTTGGCTTTATCTGGAAGTCACCTGGGATTGAGAAGTGGGCACTTATGCCTGGCACATAGTTGATACTGGATAAATGTCTTCCTCTCCCCTTCTGTCCCCTGTGCTGTGTAATCTGTGGTGACCCTGCAGACACAGCTCTGCCTCTCACCTCTGAGATCCCACTTCTCAGCTAGTTGCTCAACAGACAGGCCTGGAGTCTCCAGACTTGATGTTTATGAGACCGGAGGGCTCCAGTGAAGGACTTCACCACTCTTAGCCCTGGTTTTCTCATCTGCAGAATGGGACATTCACTCTGTGACAATGAATGAGGAAGATCTCATTTGATTTTCATGACGAACTCTAAGGAAAGGGCTAGAATAGGCCCCATTTTACAGATGGGGAAACTGAGGCTCAGAGAGGTGAAGGGGCTGGCCTGGGGTCACTCAGCATGTGAGAACCAGGATTGGGACATGCCTGACCAAGTTTCCAGCCTCCTGGCCTTGGGAGGTGGGGCTGGATGGCAGGTAGAGAGCTGCCTGAGGCTCTCACCTGGCCCCAGCTCACTCATCAGAAACAATGGGGCTAGTAAGGAACAATGGGCGAGGAGGAGCCAAGGCCAGAATGCAGCACGTGGGCCGGGAGGGGGCGGGGAGAGGGCAGGCGCAATGCCAGAGCCATGTCAGGAGGGACGGGCAGAACCCAACAATCACCTTCTCTGGGCTAGGGCCTCACTCCCTGAGTTCCCTAAGCTGGTGACCGCCCCCATGTCACCCTGCCTCTGGAGGCTCCCTGCAAACAGATCTCTCAGCCATCAGCCCCATTGTCCAGGTGATGAAAGTGAGGCTCAGAGAGGGTGTGGGTCTCACACAAAGTCACACAGCAAGTAAGCATTGTGGCCAGGTTTCTCCCCAGGGCTGTGACCCTCCCCTGCACCAGACCCTCTTGCAGTAATAATGACAAGGGGAAGGAAAGCTGCCACCGTCCTCTGTGCTGGGCACTGCATTGTATACCCACCTGCATTGTGCCATCATGTCATGGTTTGGAAGGTCCAGATGCAGAAATTGAGGCTTAGAGAGGGGAATGCCTTGCTCAGGGTAACAGCCTTAAGAGCCATGGAGCTGGATGCAGACCCTGTTGGTCTGATTCTGGAGCCAGGGTTCTTTCCCCCACAGCAGCACTGGCTGAGGACTTCCTGGGGAACGTGTTCACACGGTGGGAGTGCCACCTGTGAGGCTGGTGGCAGCCAGGCTCAGCCCCAGTGCTTCCAGGTAGACAGATGGAGAGGCCAGGCTCCCTGTCCCTCCTCTCCCCTTCTGCCCCCCGGAGCCGGCTGCCTCTGCTTCCCCATCATCGGTCCCCTTGTCCTCAGCATACACGTCCCTTCCCCATCCGTGGACCCTCACAGCCCTTGTCTTCCATGGTGGGGAACTTTGCCCAAGGCCACACAATAAAAAAGCCTAAGAACAGACCTGAGGTTCCAGCAGGGCCCTTCCCAGGGTCCTCAGCCTCCCCTACCTACCAGGGCTGGGCACTTCCCACTCACATCTCTTGCGCTCTAACCTGGTGCCAGGTACAGTGGCAAGCCTGTGCTTCACTTTGCAGCCTCCGAGTCCCAAGGGCTAAACCCTGCATGAATCCGCCCGCATCTACCACCTGTCCACTCCCATCCTGTCTGGGAGGCCTAGCAGCCCCCACCTCCCTGCCAGCCCATCCTGCACACCCAGACGGGGGGCTGCCCTCTCCACTCTCCCAGCACCTGCTTGTGGGATCAAGGCCCAGCATCGCACCCCAGCCTCGCCCTCCCACCATTTTACCCCCTGGCTACACCAGCCTTCTTATCCATCCACGTCCACAGCCTTGGAAGTGGCTGTCCCCTCTGCCTATGACCTTCTTGGTGATCCCCCAGCTGAGTCAGCCCCCATCCTGCCATCATTACTCCAGTACCTCCAGTGCCTGGCATGGACCTGGTGTAAAGTGGGTGCACAGGAATTGAATGGTAACTTTGCTTATCCTGAAGAGGGACCCAGGATGGACACAGACCAAACTTTCCCAGAGACCTCCTGGTAAGGCTGGAGGGTTCTAGGAGCTCCCAGCTGCAGCTCTGACCCTAACCCCTGGCTCTGGCCACCAGCAGCAAATATTTACATTTGCAGAGTAAACTCCCCCCAGAAGACCTGGGCTGGGGTGGGGGAGGCTGCGTCCCTGTGGAATGTGGTCACTGAACCCAGCAGAGCTGGGGGGTCAGTAGTGAATGAGGAAGCCCCTCCCTTGGCTCCTCTCCTGAGAGAGAAAGTCATGGAGGTGTAGCCCAGGGACACCCCCCAATCCCAATTTAGGGCAGGCTTGGAATCCTGGCCCCCCTTGTCCTGCTGCACAGATAGGGCAGGCAGCCGTTCCTCTCTGGGCCTCAGTGTTCTCATCTGTGCTGTGGGGTGTCACAAGGATCCCACGAGAAGGGGCACAGACCAGCACTGGGCAGAGAAGGGGAGCTGCTCATGGGGCACAGGGCTAGAAACTGCAGGTAGCACTGGCCTTACAGAGGTCAAGATAGGGAGTGACGAGGGCTTCAAGGGAGCCTTTGGTTCTGGTGGGTAACCTGGTGAGTACCGTGATACTGGAAGGCTTCCTGGAGGAGGTGACATGGGAGCTATAGCTGTAGTGATTGGGGGAGGCTGTGTGTGTGTGTGTGTGTGTGTGTGTGTGTGTGTGTGTGTGTGTGTGTTGGGAGTGGAGCTGGGGTTTACAGTCCTGGGACCAGTTCCTCCCCTCCTGGGAGGGCCAGGATGGGGCTGGGGAGGAGCCCTTCAGGAAGAACCACCAGGCCAAGGTGAGGGGTCCTCTCAGCCCACT
Organism: Galeopterus variegatus; assembly: GCF_000696425.1. Classification (NCBI taxonomy): domain Eukaryota; kingdom Metazoa; phylum Chordata; class Mammalia; order Dermoptera; family Cynocephalidae; genus Galeopterus; species Galeopterus variegatus. Next base: position 213,017 of record NW_007726646.1, on the reverse strand, counting down.
GGGGCCTGCTTCAGGGACCCTGGCCAAACACCAGTGAGAGGGACGTGACATTTTTGTCCAACAGGAGACCTTTACCCACCCCATGGCTTCTTCCTTGCTGGAATTTTGTGAGCTATAGGGTTGTTTTACAACCTGGTCCATCCCTGAAAGTATTTCTGTTCATTTATCAGAATTTGGGAGAGTTTTGGATCATTTTTGTGAATCTTGAATCCAGAGCCAACAATTTCTGGTCTTTTTGATGGTTTTGTTATTTCTTTAAACTGTCTCTTTCTTTTTTTTTTAAATTTAAACTTACAATTACTTTGAGCCCCTTATGTCTGCGCTGCTGGTCAGGCTGTGTTTTTGTTAGTTTTTGTAGTTCTCTCCAGCTCCTGGTGAAATGTCCAAAAACAAATTGGATGAAAAGAATTTCCATCCACAGGTTCACAGATTAACAACTTGGGGACATGCTAGTGTGACATTAGAACATCTATGCTCATTTTCAAGACACTTGTGTCTGCCGTCCATGTTATTTAGCCTTTTATTTTGTTTCCTTCCTTAAATTTATTTTCAGCCCATGATGTGTGTGTTCTTCAACATGAGTTTCACTGAGGCCCTACTGGGTGCTGGATACTTTTCTAGGACAAGCACAAGACAGACGAGGTCCCTGCCCTGTGGGTAACTGGTACGGCCAATAACAGGTTAGAGGGTAGAAAGTGCTCTGGAAAAAAAAGGAAAACGGTAGCGGGGTAGTGCAGAGGGCGGGAAGAAGCCAAAGCTTCATCACAGAGAAAACCCGGACTTCCACAGAGTTGGAGAGGTGGGCGACGGCCACTTCTTTTGGTCAACTTCCTGAGAAAAGTAATAAAATGACATTTCACATCTTCACCTGTGAGCAAAGAGGATGAAGAAGGCTGGGCGAGGCCACTCTTCTCAGGCACAATCACTCCTGCTAGACACTGGGTCTCCCCGCGGGGTGGCCCCCTAAATAAAGGGATTAGGCCCTGGAGTCACGCTGACCTGGGTCCAGATCCAGGCTTGAGGCCTTTGGGGGGACTATCGTGGGCGAGCCACTTCACTTCTCTGCCTCGTTTTCCTCCAAGGGGAAAAGCAAGGATGAGTCTTATTCAGGGGTGGGCTCCTGGAGCAGGCTCCCCCTGCCCTCCCAGGTAGCCAGCCTCCCTCTGGTTTTCATTTAAAACTAGGCTGGACCTGCTTCTTACCAAGTGGGGCAGGGGGAGCGTGGATGATGACAGTCACAGCTGCTGTTTAGTAAGCTCCTGCTGTGTGCACGTGGGCCCTCTGCCCACATTGCTGTCCTCAGGCCTCACACCAGCCTGGGAGGTATGAGGTCTTAGTGTCCCATTTTACAGATGGGAAAATAGGTGGGTCCAGAAAGGACAAGCTACCCAGGTCAGTAAGTGGTGGGGCTTGGACCTGAGCTTGTCTGTTAGCTTTAAACTCCTAACTCGTGTAGCTGGCTGGGGTCATTGGGGAAGTCCCCAGCCTCATCCATAGCCCCTGGCCCATTGCCAGCCCTCTCACCAGCCCTATCAGGGTCAGCCTTGTTCCAGCTTGGCCCCTTTCATGCGTGTGGCCCAGGTCAATTGCCCCACCCCTCTGGGCCTGTCTCCCTGTACGCTGAGTGGAGGCTGCATCCCTGCTGGGGCTACAGTGGCGAGTAGGGGGTCTGACAAGGCAGGGGAGGCAGGGATGGCGTGGACCATCAGGGCTCTCACCCCCCCCAAACCTCAGTTGCAGGCTCCTCTGGCTTCGTGGAGCCTGGCTGGTCCGGCCACACCATGCGGCGGATGGCGCTTCGGCCCATGGCTTTCTCAGGTGGGTCCTGGCGCAGCTTCTGGCATTCCCTGGGCTGGAGGGGGGACAGTGTGGTAACTGTCCTAAAAGCCAGCTGGGTCCAGCAGTGGAGAGTCAAGGACAGCACTCCGCCTTTGAACTCTCTAGGCTGGAAAGAGCTTCGAAGGGCAGAGGAAGGGCCCCACAAGGGAGTCTGACCTAGGCCCAGGCACCCCAAGACCCATGACCCATGGACTCTCGCAGACACAGGTCCAAGTCCCCAGTTTTCTCTTTTTTATTTAAACTACACTTTTCTGAGCGTCTGCCATGTGGGAGGCCCTGTGCCAGGTGCTTTCCGTCATTAGCTTGTTTAAACCTCACAACTGTCCACACTCCCCCAAGACCTCATTCCCATTTTAAAGAGGAGGAAAATGCGAGTCAGAGAGAACTGCCCTGCCCTGCCTGAGGCCCCGCAGCCAGGAGGGGGTGGCGCTGGGACTGGACCTCAGGTGTGCTTGTGAGTTCCACCCTTGCTCTGAGCCCATTGTCCTCAGGTGTGAACAGGGTGACACTCCTCTCATGCACAAGGCTGTGCTGAGGCCTAAAGAGACCTGCTTGTAAAGCTGCCAGCAGCTGGAGGCTCTGTAATGGCTGGAGTTGTTAGGAATAACTTAGGTGTTTCCCCAAAGAAGCTGGAGGAGCTGGACGGTGGTTCTAGGGGAAGGTCAGATAGTGGCACCTCTGAGGCCAGCCCAATCCAGACTGTAGTATGGTGGTCCCCAAAGCTGGCAGGCAAGCCCTGGCCCCGCCCTGCCCAGGCGGGAAGCAATGAGATTTCCTGCTCTGGCTTCTGGGAAAGGGGACATTTTGGGTACAGAGGCTGCCAGGAGTCAGATCCGCAGTTCCTGCTGTGGGAGAAATGGGTCCGCTCTGGAAGCTCCAGAGTCAAAGGAAATCCACAGGGTGTGGTCCACCCTGCTGTGACTCTGTAGCCCCTTCCCCCACTGGACTTCTCATGGGGTCATCAGGTGTCTGTCCCCACCCCCCAGGGGCTGAAGGGCTCTGAGGGGGAACCTGGGACCTCTGGCCCAAGCCCTTTCTCTCCCCACAGGTTGTCTCAACTGCAGCAAAGTGTCAGAGTTGACAGAACGTCTGAAGGTGCTGGAGGCCAAGGTGGGTGAGCAGCTCCCCCCATGCCCCCTGGCCTCCCCTGCCCTTCCCTGCACCCCGTGCCCTGCACAGCTCTGAGCTGCACCTCTCACCGCCCTCCAGGGCTCCCCACTGACAGGCAGCTTCCCAGCAGGCACGCCCCAGCCTCCTCCAGGACCCATGTGGCTCTTCTGTTCTCCTGCAGCGCCCCTCCCTGGGAAGCCTGCTCTTCTCCAGGAGGCCCCTGCTGCCTCCCATGCAACCCCATCCCAGCCAGATGTGCTAGGTACCCCCAGAGCTTGTGGCTGGATCCCTTCTGGGCCTTGTCACCGTCTTCCTTTATTTCCTCCCCCCTGCTATAATACTATCTTCCAGTTTCAAAAGCAAAACGTCTATTGCACATCTCAAATTATTTCAAGATAAAAAGTTTTTAAAAAGGCTGGCCCATGGCTCACTCGGTAGAGTGCGGTGCTGATAACACCAAGGCCACGGGTTCGGATCCTATATAGGGATGGCCGATTTGCTCACTGGCTGAGCGTGGTGTTGACAACACCAGGCCAAGGGTTGAGATCCCCTTACCGGTCATCCTTTAAAAAAAAAAAAAAAAAAAGTTTTTAAAAATTAAAAAGTAAGACAGTAAAGAAAGATTCTAAATTTAGACATATGAAAACTCAGAAATGTGCAAAACCTGCCAGAAAACCATTGGCATCAGTCACCTGCGGCCCCAAAGAGAGCAGCTGTCAGCATTATTCATCTTTTTTTCCACATTTTCTAAACATGAGTAGACGCGTACACACTTTGTCTATATCTGCTTTGCTCAATGATTCCCTTCCCTGGGAATTTATCTTAAGGAGAAGATTAGATGCAAAGATGTTTACCAAAGTGATAACTGTCAAATAGGGAAATTTGAAAACCAGACAACGCAAGGTGTGTTGTATAATTATGGAACATCTGCTCTGAGGACAGGCCCGCGCGGCCCCCTGCCCCCTGGTCAGTGGTCAGCTGGCCTCTCCTTGATCCTCAGTGGCTCAGAAGGCACCCCTGACCTTCCAGAGTCTTCCTCACCCTGGGCCCAAAAGTGGATTTTTTGTACACCCCCAGGCCTCTATTTCATGTTAGACCTTCCCGAGCTTCCTCCACCTTTAGTGAAAATCTTTCCAGCCTGCTTTGACAGACCAAGAGGAGCTTCATATTGTTTATGCAGATAAGCATAGAAAAACACTGTGTAACCCAGCAGACAGCACAACAGTCAGAGCTCTACTTGGGTGGGAGGGATGTAATGTCTTCTGCAACGAATGTCATGAACACACAGTCACTCCTGATAAAGTTCAGGGTCCCTGCCAGCCCCGCGCACAGCCCCCCTCACTGGGCTGTCCCTGGTGAGACCCTGGCACTCACCCTGTCCATCTTCTTCCTTCACAGGTGGCCATGCTGACAGTCACAGAGCAGGCAGTGCCCCCAACCCCAGCTACCCCTAAGGACCCTGCCCCGCTCTGGGGCTCCCCAGCTGCCCAGGGCAGCCCTGGAGATGGAAGCCTCCAGAGTGAGTGGGTCAGGTGGGGCATCACTCCCACATGGAAATGAGCACTGGATGAGAGTCAGGGGAGCAAGATTCCTGTCCCCGGGGCTGACTCCCAGCTCGACCCCCTGGCAGGCCTCAGTCTCCCCATCTCTCCAGTAGGCCTGAGGGGATGGTCTCCAGAGAGTCCTGGGCAGCCGAGCAGCCCCTACCAGGGGTGGAGCTGGGGGTGGGAACTCTAGATGACTCTTCCCTCCCCCAGGCCCGGCAGGGACACTGACCCCTGCCTACCCCCCCCACCCTCTAGGGCTACCAGGAGCCAGAGAAAGCATGAGGGCCCCACTGCTCCCTCGAAATGGTAAGTGCTGGCTGAAGGCCAGGGCAGGGGTCACGAGCAAGTCCAGAGTTGCTGACCTGAGGTACTTTACTCCACAGACCGAGTCGGTGCTCGAGGGCTGCCTGGGCCCCCTGGCCCCAAGGGAGATGTCGGCAGTCGGGGCCCAATGGGGATGAGAGGTCCACCAGGTGAGTGCCCACAACACTGCCCCCCAGCTCCCCTGGCCATCCCCCCACCAGGTGGACCAAGCCCAGGCCTTCCTTCCCTGCTCCTGACAGAGCCGGGGTGGCCTGAGCCCCTTTCACCCACTGGCCTCTCCGCTCACACCTGGGCTTCCTGAACCACTCTCTTGCATTCATTTGTCCCTGGTGCCTGCACTCCTACACTCAGCAGGCTCTGAGTTGGGCACTGGGATGGGGCCAGATCAGTCCTTGCCCTCCTGGAGCTCCCAGACCTGTAGGAATTGGGCTAGGCAGAGGAGAAACAGCAGTGCCCACCCCATGTGACCAGAATTCCTAGGGGGGTGTTGGGGGTATAGGAGTCCTAAGGAAGGAAGCCCAGACCCTGCTTGGATGGGACAAAGGACAGGGATGCTGTGTTCATCTCCCTAGAAGACAACCGGGGACGGGGGGACAGGCCTGTGGACTCAGGAGCCTATTCTCATGCCTGCTGCCCCAGGCTGCCTTGTCCTGGCCACTTGAAGCCACTCTGGGCCTCTCTGCCTCCAGTACACCCACCAACCCCCGGTATTCCATTGCAGGTCCACAGGGCCCCCCAGGGAGCCCTGGCCAGGCTGGAGCTGTGGGCACCCCTGGAGAGAGGGGACTTCCAGGCCCTCCTGGCCCTCCTGGTCCTCCTGGGCTCCCAGCCCCTGTTGGCCCACCCCATGCCTGGATCTCCCAGCATGGTGAGTCCCCCCGGGGTCCTAGCAGGTCAAAGTGGGGGTGGGTGAGGCTGGAGTGACCATCACACAGTGTCCACTACCAGCTACCATACACCTTCTGTGTGCTAGGCTGGACACGTAGGCCAGTTTCACCCAGTCCTCTAACGGGCGCTGTTGTCCTCTGTTCACAGATGAGGATCACTGAGGGCCACAGAGGGGAAGTCACACTTGCCAAGGTCACACAGCCGGGGTGTGGGGGAACTCTTTCCAGGCCAGGTGCCTCCAGAGCCTGTGCTCAGAACCCCCCTGCATCAGGCCCTCTCCAAGCCTTGGAGCTGGTCAGAAACCCACCCTCAGAGCACCGGGAAGCTCAAGGCCCCGCAGCAGGAAGCCAGCCCTCAGCTCCCAAGGCCGCAGCAGTGGCCCTTTGCTGGGAGAGGCCCCAGGTCCCTCCTCCAGGCTGGGCCCTGACATATGTCCTTGGCCTCCTCCCTTTGCGGCACAGCCTGTCCTACACGTATGCTTCCGGGGTCAGTGTGGAGGGCCAGGTTCACCCCATCTGCACCGTGGCCTTGGCACGTGACCCAGCACCATTCATTCATTCTCCCATTCCACTATTTGTTTTCTCACTATTCATTCCTCCTCTCCAAGCCTCAGTTTCCCCATTGTTACAATGGGGAGAGTGACAGTGCCAGCCTCCTAGAGCTCTGTGACACCCATGCGCAGAAGCCTGGCACACTGTAGGTGATCAGTAAATGGTGGCTTTCATTATTATTCCCACTTGACAGGCAATGGCACAGGCTCAGCAAAATGGAGTCTTGCTGGATGTCACCGGTTAGACTGTGGCAGGATCAGAACTAAGATCTCCCTGCCTCCTGGTCCTGTATGGCCCCACTCTCCCCACTTTCCACCTTGGGAGCAGGTGCCTGGTGGCCTCAGGCACACTGCAGGCTGCCCTGTAGAGCAGTCAAAGCTGTCTTGGGAGAGGTGGCTGTGAAGACTGACCCCACTCCACCCAGCTCTGTTCACTCACCACCTTTCCTCTCCCAGGGGACCCATTACTGTCCAACATCTTCACTGAGACAAGCCACTGGCCCCAGAGACCCACTGGCCTCCCAGGCCCCCCAGGGCCCATGGGTAAGTCGAGTCCAGGCCTGGAGTAAGGAATGGGCTTGGTAGATGGCAGAGGGACTACGGCTGTGACTATCAAGAGAGCTGAGGGCGGACTTCCTGGCATGGTATTCTGTTTCTGGCACTGAGGACATCCTGTCTTATTCCAGGTCCCCCTGGACCTCCTGGCCCCACAGGTGTCCCTGGGAGTCCTGGAAACATGGTGAGTAGTTCTCCAAATGCTTTTACCATGTGCCCACTCATCCATCCCTCCATCCCTCCAGCCATCCAGCCATTCAACCATCCATCCATCCTTTCACTCATTCAATCAACATGTATTTATTGAGCATTTAATGTGCAAACTACTTTCCATAAACCTTATTCAATCCATGTAATGAGAAGCAAGTATTGTTATCACCTAAGGTCAAGAAAAGTGTAGATTCTTGCCCTAAGGCTGTGGCCAGCACGTGGCAATGTCCATAGGTTGGGGTGGGGAGCGTCTGACTCTGATTAGATCTCTTAACACTGAACTGTATGAACTGCCTGCTGTGTGCCAGGCTTTGTGTGTACGGTAAAGAGCCCAGGGGCCCAGGCAAAGCTGGGGCTGCCTCCCCAACCACTCTACACCCAAGCCCCTGCCCACTCCATCCTGCCCCAACAAGGCTGAGGCCCTGTCTTGTCTCAGGGACCTCCAGGCCCCACTGGACCCAAAGGAATCTCTGGCCACCCAGGAGAGAAGGGCGAGAGAGTGAGTACCCAGGTGGCCCCAGGTGGGGGATTCTGGGGAGTTCTGGGGGTCTCAGGTCAGAGCCCCCTGCGGGGCAGCTGATGCCATTCTTCTCCTTCTGACACAGGGACTGCGTGGGGAGCCTGGCCCCCAAGGCTCTGCGGGGCAGCGGGTAAGTGATGCTGTCTGTCTTGCAGCCACCCCTGCAGGATCCCACAGGCCCAGACTCCTGTTCTGGCCCTACATCCCCTGCAACCAGAGCCCCTGACCCTCCCATCAGTCATTTGATGTCTCTAGTACCCATCATTCTTGTAGAATCAGGCTGCCTCTGTCTCCCTCACTCTGGCTCTTTGTGTCTCTGTATCTGTTTCTCTTTTTCTCTCTTTCTCTCCATGTGTCTGTCTCTTTGACTCTCTGTAATTAGGTCTCTTTCATTCCCCATCTCTCCAACTCGGATTGTAGATTTCTACATACCGCCCTTTAATTTGGTCAATTTTTGCTTTATGTATTTTGAATCTTTGTTATTAGGTGCATATACATTTAGGATTTTAGTGTCTCTTTGGTCCCTTTATCTTTATGAAATTAATATCTTTATCTCTGGTAATACTCCTTGTTTTTTTTTTTTTTTGGTTTTTTTTTTGGTGGCTGGCCAGTACAGGGATCTGAACCCTTGACCTCGGTGTTATTAACACCTCACTCTCCAAAGTGAGCCACCAGCCAGCCCAGTATTCCTTGTCTTGAATTCTACTTTGTTTGCTATTAAAGTAGCCACACCAGCTTTCTTGTGCTTGGTGTTTGCGTAGTATATCTTTTTTGATCCTTTCTCTTTCAACCTGCATCTTTATATTTAAAGCTCATCTCTTGTAAACAACATATAACCTAGCTGTTGCTTTTTAAAAATAGTCTGACTATTCAGTTCATTTCAATTTAATAATATGTATTATTATTATTATTGATATGGTTTCATTTAAGTCAACCTTCTTGCTATTTGTGTTTTATTTACACCATCTGTTCAATGTTTCTTTTTTCCCATTCTTTTCTTGCCTTCTTTTGGATTGAGTACTTTTTATGATTCCATTTTATCTCCACTAATAACTTTTTAGCTATGCCTTTTTGTGTGTTTTTTCTCATGACAACAATATACATTCTTGACTTATTGCAATTTACTTTAATTAATAATATACCATCTCATGTATAAGTAGGAACATTACACATGTATAATTCTATTTTCACTCCCTTCCTTTCTTGTGCTATTGCTATTCTATATGGTATTTCTACATTTGTTGTAAACCCACAGTACATTATTGTTATTGCTTCAGTCGGCTGACTTTTAAAGAAGAGCACAAAGAAAAAATAGTTTTTTAAATATTACTGGCGTATTCATCATTATTTTTTTTTCCTTTTTGTCTTTTTTTTTACTGACCGGTAACGGGATCGCAACCCTCAGTGTCGCGCCCGCACCACACTCAGCCAGTGAGCGGGAACCGGTCTCCACATGGGATCCAAATCCTCGGCAGGAGCGCCGCCGCACTCCCAAGCGGTGCACTCTCCAGTGCACCACTGGGCCGGCCCGTATTCATCATTATTAATACTCTGTACCTTCCTGTAGATCCAGATTTCTATCTGGTATTTTTTCCCTTCAACCTAAAGAACTTCCTTTAGCCTCTCTTGTAGTGTGGGTCTCCTGGCAGCAGTATATCTAAAACCGTCTTTATTTTACCTTTAATTTTAAAAGATATTTTTGCTGGATATAAAATTATAGGCTGGCAGTTTTCTCCCCTGTTAACACTTTAAAGATGTTGTACTGTGGCCTTGTGGCTTACATAGTTTCTTATAAGAAATTGGCTGTCACTGTTCTCCCTCTGTATAATATGGTTTTTCCCTCTGGCTTTTAAGATTTTTCTCTTTATCCTTAGTTTTCAGCAGATTGATTTTGATGTATGTGCATGTGAATTTCTTTGTGTTTGTTCTGCTTTGGGTTCACTGAGATTCCTAGCTCTATACGGTTTGCTGGAGTTTTTGTTTTTCATGGTTATTTTGTTTTGTTTTGTTTAATTAGTAAACTTAAAAAAAAAAAAAAAGAACAGTTTTAGATTCACAGAAAAATTGTGTGGAAACTACAGAAAATTCCCTGTCTCCACACATGCACAACCTCTCCCACTATTGACGTCCTGCACCAGAGGAATACATTTGTTGTAATCGATGGACCTATATTGACACCTCATTATCACCCAAAGTCCATATTTTACATTAGGGTTCACTCTTGGTGTTGTACATTCTATAGGTTTTGACAAACATATAATGACAAATGAGGTAGCCACCATCGTACTATCATATAGAATAGTTTCACTGACTTAAAAATCCTGTGTTCTGCCTATTCATCCCTCCCTCCTACCTAACCCCTGCCAACCACTTGATCTTTTTTTTTTTTTTAAAGATGACCGGTAAGGGGATCTTAGCCTTTGACCTGGTGTTGTCAGCACCATGCTCACTCAGTGAGCTAACCGGCCATCCCTATATGGGATCCGAACCCGTGGCCTTGGTGTTATCAGCACCACACTCTCCCGAGTGAGCCACAGGCCAGCCCCACTTGATCTTTTTACTGTCTCCAAAGTTTTACCTTTTCCAAAATGTCATATATTTGGAATCATACAGCATACAGCCTTTTCAGATGGGCTTCTTTCACTTAGTAATATGCATTTAAGCTTCTCCATGTCATTTCTTTTTAGCACTAAATAATATTCCATTGTCTACATGTAACACAGTTTATGTATCTATTCACCTACTGAATGACATCTTGGCTGCTTCCAAGTTTTGGCAGTTATGAATAAAGCTGCTATAAACATTCATAGGCAGGTTTTCATGTGGACATAAGCTTTCAGTTCATGAGGGTAAATACCAGTGAGTGTGATTGCTGAATCATATAGTAAGAGTATGTTTAGTTTTGTAAGAAACAAACTGTCTTCCAATGTGGCTGCACCGTTTTGCATTCCCTCCAGCAATGAATGACAGTTACTGCTGGTCCACATCCTTGTTAGCACTTGATGTTGTCACTGTGTATGTCACTTGTTAGCACTTGATGTATGTCACTGTACCATATTCTGACCATTCTAATTGGGGTGTAGTGATTTCTCACTGTTTTGAGGGGGGTTTGTTTTTCATCTCCCTGTTGTTTTAATTTGCAGTTCCCTAATGACATGTGATGTAGAACGTCTTTTTATTTGCTTACTAGCCATCTGTATATATTCTTTGGTGAGGTGTCTGTTCAGGTCTTTTGACAGTTTTTTTTTTTTTCCTTTTTTTTCCTTTTTGGTGTCCGGCAACGGATCACAACCCTCAGTGTCGCGCCCGTACCGGACCGGGACCGGCAACAGAATCTCAACTCTCGGTGTTGCACCCGCACCTCGCTCAGCCAGTGAGCGGGAACTGGTCTGTATGTGGGATCCGAACCCTCGGCGGGAGTGCCGCTGCGCTTCCCAAGCGGCGCACTGTAGCAGTGCGCCACCGGGCCGGCCCCTCTTTTGACAGTTTTTAATTGGGTTGCTTGTTTTCTTATTGTTGAGTTTTAAGAGTTCTTTGTATATTTTGGATAACAGTCCTTTATCAGATGTGTCCTTTGCAAATATTTTCTCTCAGTCTGTGGCTTGTCTTCTCATTCTCTTCACATTGTCCTGTGCAGAGCAGAAGTTTATAATTTTAATGAAGCCCCGCTATCAATTATTTCTTTTAAGGATGATGCCTTTGGCATTGTATCTAAAAAGTAATTGCCAAGCTGAAGGTCACCTAGATTTTCTCCTGTGTTATCTTCCAGGAGTTTTATAGTTTTTTGTTTATAGTTAGGTCTGTGATCCAGTTTGAATTAATTTTTGTGAAGACGTAAAGTCTGTGCCCCCATTCATCTTTTTTGTATTTGGATGTCCAGTTGTTCCAGCACCAATTGTGGGAAAGACTATCTTTGCTCCATTATATTGCCTTTTCTTTTTTGTCAAAATTCAGTTGACTGTGTGTGTGTGTGTGTGTCTATTTCAGGGCTCTCTATTCTGTTACATTGATCTATTTTTCTAATCTTTCACCCATACCATGCTGTCTTGATTACTGTAGTTTTTTGTTTGTTTGTTTGTTTTAATTTTTATTGAATCACAATTGAGTATACATATTTGGGGGGTTCAATGTTGAGATATGTTGATCAAATCAATATTACTAGCATATATATTGTTACAAGTTGTACTTATTCTTTATGTTTCTTGTCCAATCTCTCCCCATCCCCCTCTTCCTCCCCCCTCCCCCCCAATTACGCTAGATTTCTTCTCTCCTGAAATAGTAATGGTTACTCTGTTGATTTGTTGACCAGATGGTCTGTCCGATGCTGAGAGGTGAGTTCAAGTCCCCCAATATTATCGTAGAACAGATGCTTCTTCTGTCACTCTGGAATGGCCTTTGTGGAGAGAGACATCCTCTTCTTTTCTTTGGTCTCTGCTGGTGACTCTCATTGTGTCAATGCACTCCAGTGGCTGGCAGACCACCTGCATGGTGGTTGTGGCATCTAGCCACTTTTGTGACAGCCATGGTTATTGTGGTGGCTAGGGTGGGCCACCTACATGGAGGTGATGTTTTTCGCATGCTTCTTGGTGCTGGCAGTGTGCCTGGTTGTGGGAGGGGCGTCCGGTCCCCAGCTCCATGCCTCACTGATACCATGCTGTCTTGATTACTGTAGGTTTTTGTGTGTGTTTGTTTTTCGAGTGGCTGGCCAGTACAGGGATGATTACTGTAGCTTTATAATAAGTCTTGAAGTCAGGCAGTGTTAGTCCTCCAATTTTGTTTTTCTCTTTCAATATTGAGTTGGCTATTCTGGGTCTTTTGCCTCTCTATATAAACTTTAGAATTGGTTTATTGATATTACAAAATAACTTACTAGGATTTTGATTGGGATTGCTTTGAATCTATAAATCAAGTTGGGAAGAAGTGACATCTTAACAAAATCAAGTCTTATCTGACCATGTACATGGAATGTCTCTCCATTTATTTAGCTCTTATTTGGTGTTTTTCATTAGAGTTTTGTAGTTTTCTTCATATAGATCTTACAGATATTTTGTTAGAGTTATACCTATTTCATTTTTAAGGGTGGTAATGTAAATTGTAATGTGTTTTTAATTTAAAGTTCCATTTGCTCATTGCTAACATATAGGAAAGCAATTGACTTTTGTATATTAAACTTGTATCTTGCAAGCTTGCTATAATCACTTATTAACTCCAGGAATGTTTTTGTCAGTTCTTTTGGATTTTCTACATAGGCAATCATATCATCTGCAAACAAAGGCAGTTTTGTTTCTTTCTTCCTAATCTGTATACTTTTTATTTCCTTTTCTTGTCTTATTGTATTAGCTAGGACTTCCAGTTTGATGTTGAAAAGTAGTGGTTATAGGGGACATTCTTGCCTTGTTCCTGAACTTAGCAGGAAAGCTTTGAGTTCCTCACCATTAATGTAATGAAGTGTAATGTTAGTGGTAGGCTTTTTTTAGATGTTCTTTATCATGTTGAGGAAGTTCCCCTCTATTCTTAGTGTGCTGAGATTTTGTATCATGAATGAGTGTTGGATTTTATCAAATGACTTTTCACCATTTATTGGTATGATCATGTGATTCTTGTTCTTTAGCCTGTTGATGTGATGGATTACATTAATTGATTTTTGAATGTTGAACCAGCCTTACATACCTGGGATAAATTCCACTTGCTCATGATGTATAATTATTTTTGTACGTTGTTACTATTTGCTACTATTTTGTTGCTACTATTTTGCTGAGGAGGGATTTTTGCATCTGTGTTCATGAGAGATATTGGTCTATAGTTTTCTTGTAATGTCTTTCTCTGGTTCCAGTATTAGGGTAACACTGGCCTCACGGAATGAGTTAGGAATTATTCCCTCTGCTTCTGTCTGATTGTAGATAACTGGCATAATTTGTTTCTTAAATATTTAGTAGAATTCAGTAGTGAACCCATTTGGGCCTGGTGCTTTCTGTTTTCAAAGGTTATTAATTATTGATTCAAATTCTTTAATAAATACAGGTCTATTCAGACTGTTTCTTCTTGTGTGGGTTTTGGCAGATTGTGTCTTTCAAGGAATTGGTCCATTTTATTGAGGTTATAAAACTTATGGGCATAGAATTGTTTAAAGTATTTTTTATTATTCTTTTAATGTCCATGGGATTTCTAGTGATGTCTCTCTCTTTCATTTCTGATATTAGTGATTTGTGTCTTTTCTCTTTTTTCTGAGTTAGCCTGGCTAGAGACTTATCGATTTTACTGATCCTTTCAAAGGTTTTTGGTTTTGTTGGTTTTCTCTTTTGATTTCCTGTTTTCAATTTCATTGATTTCTGCTTTTTATTATTTCTTTTCTTTTTCTTACTTTGGATTTAATTGGATCTTCTTTTTCTAGTTTCCTAAGGTGGAAACTTAGATTGCTGATTTTAGATCTTTCTTTTTTTCTAATATTTGCATTCAATGCTATAAATTTCCCTCTCAGCACTGCTTTTGCTGCATGCGTCCCACAAATTTTGATAAGTTGTGTTTTCGTTTTCATTTAGTTCAGAATATTTTAAAATTTCTCTTGAGAACTCTTCTTTGACCCTTGTGTTACTTAAAAGTATGTTGATTAATCTCCATGTATTTGGGAGTGTTCTGGCTATCTTTCTGTAATTAATCTCTAGATTAATTCCATTGTTGTCTGAGATCATACACTGTATGGTTTTTATTCTTTTAAATTTGTTGAGGTTCATTTTATGGCCCAGAATATGGTCTTTCTTGGTGAGTGTTCCATGTGACCTTGAGAAGAATGTGTAATCTGCTGTTGTTGGATGAACTAATGTATAGATGTTAATTCGATCCAGTTGATTGATGGTGTTGTTGAGTCCAACCATGTCCTTACTGATTTTCTGCCTGCTGGATCTCTCTATTTCTAATAGAGAGTTGTTGAAGTCTCCAGTTACAATATTGGAGACTGTTTAAGGATTCATCTATTTCTTCTCGAAGTTCTATCAGTTTTTGCCTCACGGATTTTGATGATCTGTTGTTAGGTGTGTACATGTTAAAGATTGTTATGTTTTATAGGAGAACTGAGCTCTTTATCATAAGGTAATGCCCCTGTTTAACCCTGATAACTTTCCTTGCTCATTGTCTGAAATTAAATATAGCTACTCCTGCTTTCTTTTGATTACTGTTAGCATGGTATATCTTTCTCCATTCCTTTACTTTTAATCTGTATGTGTCTTTATTTTAAAGTGGATTTCTTGCAGACATCATATTGTTGGGTCTTGTTTTTTGAGCCACTTTGATAAGCTCTGCCTTTTAATTAGCATATTTAGATGATTGATGTTTAAAGTGATTATTGATATAATTGGATTAATATCTACTATATTTGTTAGTGTTTTCTATGTGTTGCCCTTGTTCTTTGTTCCTCTTTTTGTCTTCCACACTTTTTCTGCCTTTTGTGGTTTTAGCTGAGCATTTTATATGATTCCATTTTCTTTCCTTTCATAACATATCAATTAAATTCTTTTATTTTTTACTTTTTTAATTGTTTCCCTGCAGTTTGCAATATACATTTACCTAATTGAAGTTCCTTTTCAAGTAACACTATACTGCTTCATGGGTAGTACAAATAACTTTAATAACAAAATATTTGTAATTCCTCCCTCCCATCCCTTATATTATTGCTGTCATTCATTTCACTTAAAATATATATATATATGTATATACTAAGTGAATCATTGTGCAGTATATGCATGTACTGAAATAACACAATGTACCTACAAAAATAAGTATAAATAAAATTTTTAAAATAATA
The DNA here is from genome assembly GCF_000696425.1 of Galeopterus variegatus. NCBI lineage: Eukaryota > Metazoa > Chordata > Mammalia > Dermoptera > Cynocephalidae > Galeopterus > Galeopterus variegatus. The sequence continues at coordinate 197,676 of NW_007726646.1, read as the reverse complement.
ATACAAAATATGTATACATATACACATATACATACACACCCTCATATATAGGATATATACATGAGCATACATAATTGAATACACTGTTGCTATTATTTTGAACAAACTGTTATCTGTTAGATCAATAAAGAATAAGGAAAAAAAATTCTGTTTTACACTTACTTATCCCTTCTCTCATGCACTTCCTTTTTTATGGAGATCTGAGTTTCTGGTTTGTGTCATTTTCCTTCTCTCTGAAAAAGAGATGTTAAATGTTAAATGTTCTTTTAACATTTTCTGCAAGGCAGTCTACTGGCAAAAATTAATTCAATTTTTGTTGAGAGTCTGTATTTCCTCTTCATTTTTGAAGGATAACTTTGCAGGATAAATAATTCTAGGTTGGTGAGGGTTTTTTCTCTCAATACTTTAAATATTACATTCCACTCTCTTCTTGCTTGCATGGTTTCTGAGGAAAAGTTGGATGTAATTTTTATTTTTTTATTTTTTTATTTTTTTTATTTATTTTTTTTTTAAAGGATGACCGGTAAGGGGATCTCAACCCTTGGCCTGGTGTTGTCAGCACCACGCTCAGCCAGTGAGCAAACCGGCCATCCCTATATAGGATCCGAACCCGTGGCCTTGGTGTTATCAGCACCGCACTCTACCGAGTGAGCCACGGGCCGGCCTTGTAATTTTTATTTTTGCTCCTCTATAAGTAAGATGTTTTTTCCTCTGTCTTCTTTCAGTATTTTTTCTTTATCTTTGCTTTTCTAAAGTTTGAATGTGATATGCCTTGGTGTAGATTTGTTTGGCGTTTATCCTGCTTGGTGTTTGCTGAGCTTCTTAGGTCTGTGGTTTAGTGTTCACCATTAATTTGGAGAAAATTCTCAGTCATTATTACTTCAACTACTGTTGTTTCTTTCTCTCATTTCCTTCAGGTGTTCCCATTATATGTATTTACATGTTTTGTAGTTGTCCCACAGTTCTTGGATATTCTGTTTGATTTTTTTTTCAGTCTTTTTTCTCTTTGCATTTCAGTTTTGGAAGTTTCATTGTCATACCCTCAAGTTTAGGGATTCTTTCTTCAGCCATGTCCAATCTACTAATGAACCCATCAGAGACATTCTTTTTTTTTTTTTTTTTCCTTTTTGTCTTTTTTCGTGACCGGCAATGGATCGCAACCCTCAGTGTCGCGCCCGTACCAGACCGGGACCGGCAACGGGATCGCAACCCTCGGTGTTGCGTCCGCACCTCGCTCAGCCAGTGAGCGGCCAGTCTGTATGTGGGATCCGAACCCTTGGCAGGAGCGCCACCGCGCTCGCAAGCAGCGCACTGTAGCAGTGCGCCACCGGGCCAGCCCCTCAAAGACATTCTTTAGTTCTGTTGTAGTCGTTTTGATCTCTAGCACTTCTGTTTTATTCTTTCTGAGAATTTCCATCTCTCTGCTTACAGTCCCTCTCTTCTGGAACATTGTCTACTTTTTCCATTAATTCCCTTAGCATATTAATCATAGGTTTTTAAAATTCCTGGTCTGGTCATTTCAACATTCCTGCCATACCTGACTCTGGTTCTGATGTTTGTTCAGACTCTTCAAACTGTGTTTTTGCCTTTTAGTATGCTTGTAATTTATTTTTTGTTGTTGGAAGGTAGATATGATGTATTAGGTAAAAAGAACTGTGGTAAATAGATCTTTATTAGTGTTATGGTAAGGTGTGGGGGAAAGGAAGTATTCTATAGTACTGTGATTAGGTCTCAGTCCTTAGGTAAGTATGTGCCCTTGGGCTATAAGTCACCAGTACGTCTCAGTGTTTGGAGGTTTTGTTTGTTTGTTTGTTTGTTTGGTGTGTTTTTTGGTTTTGATATTTTTTGCCCCTTAGGTAGGACAGAATGGCTAGGAAAGGTTGGAGCTGGGCGTTTCCCTTCTCCCACAGAATACTAGAGGCAGCTGGAACTGGGTATTTCTCTTGCCCAAGGTTGTTTAGGCTCTGATAAAACCCCAGTGGAAAAATTGTTTCTCCTGAGGACAGTCCTTGTTAAGAACAAAATACTCTAGCATATTTCAAAATGGTTCCTTTTCTCCTCCCCCTGCTGGAAGCACGAGGGTATTTTTCTCTGATATTCACCATGAGGACCTGGTAGAGATCCTTGAGGTAAAACTCACAAAAGTGTGGAGGGAGTTGGGGAGGCGGGGAGGCCTATGACTGGGTCCCCCTGGATTTTTTAACTCTCAGACTTGTCTACACTGAGCCTCCAGAAATTTGTCAATTACAGTTTAGTTTTTCCTACCCTGGAACTGGTTCCCATGGAGGTTTCTATTCACGAGTTTCTGTTCCTGTAAGTTGTGATTCTCTGTATTTGCCTGCCTGTCTCTCCAGTTTGGGGGGCAGCAGTTTGCCTGTAGTCTCATTTCTCTGACAGATCTGAAGAGCTGTTGGTTTTTCATTTCCTTCAGTTTTTTACTTGTTATTAGGATGGACTGGCAACTTCAAGCTCCTTACATGCCAGACTGGAACCCAGAAATCTGTTTTGTTTTGTTTTTAAATCAAATTTGAAAGAAGTTTGGTCAATATTTCTTCAAATACTTTTTCTGTTCCTGCTGTCTCTTCTCTCCTTTTCCACTTGATACTCCATTTATACTCAATACTCTCCTGTGAGTCACCAAAGCTCTGTTAATTTTTTCAAATCTTTTTTCTCTCTGTGCTTCAGTTGTTTGTTTTGTTTTGTTTTGTTTTTGTTTTTTTATTTTTGTTTATCTTATTTATTGAATCAAAATTGATTATACATATTTTTGGGGTTCAACATTGAGATATGTTGATCAAATCAATATTACTAGCATACATATTGTTACAAATTGTAATTATTCTTTATGCCCCTTGTCCAATCTCTCTCTGCCCCCATTACCCTAGATTTCTTCTCTCTTTCTGAAAGAATAATGGTTACTCTGTTGATTTGTTGCCTAGATGATCTGTCCAATACTGAGAGGTGTGATCGTGTCCCCCAATATTATCATAGAGCAGATGCTTCTTTTGTCACTCTGAAATGGGCTTTGTGGAGAGAGACATCCTCTTCTTTTCTTTATTTCTGTGGGTGACTCTCCTTGTGTGAATGCACTCCAGTGGTTGGTGGACCATCTGTGTGGTAGTTGTGGCGTCTAGCTGCTTTCACAGCAGCCATGGTTATTGCAGTGGCTGGGGTGGGCCACCTACATGGAGGTGATGTTTTTGCCATGCTCCTTGGTGCTGGCAGTGTGCCTGCTTGTGGGGTGTGTCTGGTCCCTGGCTCCATGCCTCGGGTCCCCAGGAGGGCCCCAAGGTGCTGGCATGGTGTACTTGCTTGTGGGAGAGGCGTATGGTCCCCTTCTCCATGCCTTGGGCCCCCGGGTGGGCCCTGAGGTGCTGGCGCAGTGTGCCTGGTTATGGAATAGGGGTCTGGTCCCTGGATCCATGCCCCAGGCCCCTCTCTGTGCTTCAGTTTGAATTATTCCATTGACTTGCCTTCAAGTTGATCAATTATTTCCTCTGTTATATCCAATCTTCTGTTAATTCCATCTACTGAATTACTTCCAGTACTATCGTTTTCATTTCCAGGATTTCCATTTGATTCTTTTTTTTTTTAACAGTTTATGTATCTTTTTCAAAATTCTCCATCTGTCACACATTCTCTCAACTCCAGTAGATTCTTTAACATATTTATTATAAATATTTTAAATTCTTTGTCTGCTAATTTCAACACCTGAGTTGGCTATGGATCTGCTTCTATTGCCTGAGTTTTCTCTTGAGTATGGATCACATTCTCCTATTTGTTCACATGTCTAGTAACTTTTTATTGCATATTGGACAAGATAAGATATTGAAGAGACTCTGGATTCTGTTATCTTCTACTGAAGAGTGTTGAGTTTTGTTGTAGCATAGTTAAATTACTGATGGATCCGCCTTGCTCTTTTGGAAGCTTAGTTCTATGCTTTATCAGAGAAAGTTCATTTTGGTTTTGCTCTTGGTCCTAGAAAGATTCCTTAGTCCTGGGATGTGGTCTTTATTCCTAAGGCATGGTTTTTCTGGAGTTTCATTAGAAAGCCTCAGTTGTTAACAAGCCTCTCTAACTTGGTTGGACTTGAACTCCAAACTCTGTCTTCTGTGTGGTGGGCAATTGTCGAAATCTGTGCTGAGATCTGTCAACACATTGTTTCTCCCCTGGGCTCCTTGGAGTGTTGCCCAGTTCGACAATCATCCAGAATTAGAGGAGAGCATTAATGCAGATTTTGTTCCCCCATTGTGGCTCCCTGATTTCCAGTATTTCCCTTCAGTTTCCCACTTCTCTGCCAGCCTCAACTCTTAACCTCTGACTCCTCAGACCAGTAAAACTGAAGCTTTTTGCTTGAGTTCTGTGTGCCAGGCTGAGGGGTCTGGCGTGTAACCTCTGAGGAAAAGCCATAAATATATGGATTTTATTCAGTGTGGTTCCCTTCTGTGAAGGGTGGAATATCCTCCAGTTTCTGGATGCTCTTTTTCACTTTCTATTGCCTTCAAACAGTTGTTTTTTGCATTTTATCCAGTTAGTCCAATACAAGCTGCTCTCTGCCTCTATTTCTCTAAGTGTCTCTCCCTCCCTCCCTCCCCCTTTCCTTCCCTCTCTCCCTCTTTCTTTCTCTCCCTCTTTCCTTCCCTCCCTGCCTCCATCTCTCTCTCCTTCTCTCGCTCACTGCTTCTGTATCTGTCCTCCTTGCAGGGAGAACCTGGCCCCAAGGGAGACCCTGGTGAGAAGAGCCACTGGGTAAGCTCTGGCCCAGCACTGGGCTCCCCTGCCTTCTGCCTCCTGCCCTGGGTGCTCAGGAGAGTATTCTTTCACCATTAAGCCCTGGGAGTAGGGGCACTCCATCCACATCCCCATTGCAGCCTGGTCTCCTAGGCAGGAGCCTTGGCAATTCACAGCCCAACCCCTCCCCCATCCTGTCACTCTCAACTGGGCAGGGCCAGCCCTATCAGCAGTCCCCATGCTCTCTGTCTCTGTCTTTGTCCCTGTCTCTGCCTTCCCTCTGTGGCCTTTCAAAGCTAGGGTGGCTCTGCCTCTCTTCTTGGGCGGTTTGGGCTAACCCAGGCCAGACTGCATCCCCTGCCTTTTATAGCCCCCTCCTAGCAAGGGTTTTGGCTTCTGCTCCCCTGACTGAAGAAGAAAGAGAAGGATGAAGACAATATGCATAGAAGAATGGGACAGGAGAACTTAGGAAAGCCATGAAGCAGAGGAAGGGAGGCCTAGAAACAGTGAGGTACATAGGAACCCCATGGTAAAAGGGACAGGGAACCTAGACACCACTGTACACATAGGAAATCCACAAAGCATGGGAAGGGAGGCCCCAAAACCATTATGTATACATTTGGCATGGTCACTGAGGTTAGGAGACCTAGACTCCACTATACTCAAAAGACATATAACTAACACAAGGTCCTAGACACCATGACATCCATTGGAGACTCATGAGGAATGGAAAGAGAAGCCTAGAAACTGTCACATGCACAGCAGAATCATGGAAAATGGGATGAGGGTCCTAGACATTGCTATATGCAAATGAAACCCATGAAAAGTGAGAAGGAGGGGGGCCTAGAAACTGTCACATACATAGGAGACAGAGTAAATGAGAAAGGGGACCTAGAAACTACACACCCAAGAATGCCATGATTAACTTGGGTTCCTAGAAACCTTCAAAATCATTAGAGATAATTGCAGTGAATGAGTTTCAGGGCCTAGAAATCTACTCACCTAAAGGACACCAGGGAAGGACCAGGAGCCTAGAACACACTATGACCAAAAGGCCCACAGTGTGGGGACCTGGAAACTGTTGCTGACGTTTAGAAAATGGACAGGGTGGGGACAGACACCCCTACAGGAGAGACACCTGGGAAGCTCTTTTGGAGGATGGTATCTTGCCTTCCTCCCCACCACCCCTTCCCCATGCAGTCTGGCTGGGACGCCCTACTTCCTGGCAGTCACTGGATAGTGAGGATGAGGGTGGCACCCAGCACCTGCTCTGCCCCTTAGTTCTTGATTGTGGGGTCAGTGATGGATTCAGCCGTGGGAGCCCCCCATCCTGCACGAGTCCTCTCCCATGTCTCCCCATGACTTCTGGGGCCCTGCTACCTCTCCAGCAAGCCTCTCCCGGCCCCCTTCTGTGGCCCGCACTACCCATCTTACCTCTTAAGAATACTGCCATTATGGGCATGAGCTGAGTTGGGGGTTAGGTAGACCCATGTGAACCTGGCCCTCTGTCTTCCCTAGGCCCCTCACTGGCCTTTCCCAGAGACCCTCAGCCTGAGAACACATTTTCCACCCTGCCTAGGAGAGGTGGGAAAGTTGAGGTCAAGGCCGGATTAGGCTGGGTAGTCCTGTCCCTGCATGGGGACGCCTGGCAGGGGAACGGGATGCCTGGACTACCCCAGACCAGTCCTCAAACCCAGGACCACCTGTAGGAGGTGCCCCCTAGAGGTAGCAGGGCCTCTGCCCACACATCTTCCTCCCCCACGTCCACCTGCACTTCTGCCACTGCTTGCTGCCTGCCTGGGAGGGATCTCGCTGGGCTGGGGGTTGCATGAGGCATTAGGGGCTGGTGGACTATGTCTTTTGGGGGTAGGTGGGGGTAGGGTTCAGTGTTGGAAAGGTCCCAGAGGGGTCCTTTGTACACTCCACCCATCAACTCCCCCCTGCCCCCGGTACATCTTTCAGAGATGCTGGTCTGGCTTTGGCTGGGCAGTGACACCTGGTGGTCATGGGAGAGCACTGCAGGAACTGGAGTGATGGCTGGGCCAGCCTGTCTAGATACATCAAAGCTCTCATCCCTTATTCAGACAGGGAAACTGAGCCCCAATTCCGCAGAGCAAATCCTTGGCAGAGCTGGAACTGAAGCCCAGGCTTTTAAGCTCTCAGGCCCAGGGAACCAGCTACCATTCCCCAAGCACCTCCTTTGTGGGTGCCAGGCCTGCTGCTGTACACTGTGGATACAGATATGATTTGGACACAGTCCCTACCCTCAGAGTGGTCACAGTGGCATAGGGGAAAAAAGACCTGTAACCAGAAGCCACAGGACAGAGGGAGTTCAGCTGTGATGGAAGATGCTTTAGCATTCTCCCAGAGGAGAAGGGCTAGGCCTGAAAGGTGCATTAACCAGACACAGGGTATTCAGGCAAAGGAGAGGGAACAGCATGTGCAAAGGCCCTGGGGCAAGAGTGAGCCTAGAGTATTGCAAATACCTGAGGAGCTGCGCATACTTGGAGTGGCAGTATGATAGGCAAGGAATAAGATAGAAGCCAAAGAAGCTTCCAGGATTTAGGAGGCCATATTAAGGAATTTAAACTTTGTCCTATGGGCAGTGGGGAGTCACTGAAGTATTTATATGTAGGAGTGTGACATGGTCAGACTTTTGTTTGTGAAAGATCCCTCTGATTGTCATGTGTAGAATGAATGGAAGAAGGGGGTAACATGGGAGAAGCAAAAAGAGAGACTAGGCAGGAGGCTGTCATGGTCATCCTGGTGAAAGACTGTTGGGGTCAGAACTGGGGGTGGGAGTAGTGAGGACAGACAGATATCAGTGGAGCTAAGAGACAATTGTGTGCAAGTTTGGCTGTGAAAGGGAGAGAGGAGTCAAGGGAGACTTTTACAATAGTAAAAGAGAGGAGCAGAAGCAAGCACGCCAAATTTTGCCCATGGAAAAATAGGAGATGTCTGTGTTACAGATGAGTAGGGGTGTCCAGCGGGCCCTGTATACTTAGATCCAAAACACAGAGCAGGTCAGGCTGGGAGGGGACTGGGGAGTCATCATGCAAATAGTAGGCCACCCATTTGGGAGGGAGTCCAAACAGTGAGGTTTTTAAAATACCTTCCTCCCAATTTTTGTTTTGAAAATTTTCAAATATACGGTGACGTTGGTACAATGAATATCCTTTTGCCTTCCTCTTGGTTGACCAATCATTAGTATTTTGCCACATTCACTCTTTCTCCCTTTATATATTTATAGATCTTTCTTCTAATTCATTTGAAAGTAAGCTGCAAACCTCATTCACATCTCTCCTAAAACTTCAGTGTGCACCTTGATAGAATATGGACAGTCTCCCAAAAACCACAATACCACTGTCACACCTAAGAAAGATAATATAAATGCAGCAATATGATGCCATTTCGTATAGAACTCATATGAAAATTTGACCAGTTGTCCCCAAAAATACCTTTAAAGCTCTTTTTTTTTTTAAGTCCAAGATCTAATTAAGGCTCACACATTGCATTTATTTGTCACATTTCCGGTCTCTTTTAATCTAGAACAGGTCCTCTGCCTTTTTCTTCTCTTGACTTTGTCTTTCTGTGAATGTCCCACAGTCTAGATTTATAAGATTATTTCTTCATGATGAGATGCAGGTTAAATACTCCTGGCAGGAGCACTTGTGGGGGACATGGTGCCCTTTTATTGCACACATTGGGAAGCTCATAATGTCAGCTGGTCCCACTGTCTGTGCCGGGAATGGCTTAACATAATTTTTGAAGGTTATCCATTCCTGCTCCTGTAATACTTAAAGAAGGATTACTTTGATATGCAGCCCATGGTGATCCTGGAATCCCCAGGCTGAAATGTCCATTTGGTGGCCTGAGGGTAGCCCAATCCACATAAAGTGGACACAACTGGCTCATAACAGACAGTCCCAAAGAGCAGGTTGCTCCTAATGAACATGTTGGGAGGCCCTCGGTTGTTTAGATGTTTTTGTAGGGAACAACTACCTTATAGGGTTGGATTGTGTAAGTGTGTATATTATAGACCCCTTCACTTATCTGTCTTGAGTAAAGGACACTAAGAGAGACCTCCAGATGTTGTCAGGGCTGGGATACTTCTGCTTGCCATCCTGGTACTTTGTTGGAATGGAGATATCTACATTCCAGAAATAGCTTTGGTCTGGACTAGGAAAGAGGAAGGAGGGAGGGAAGGAGGAGTGTTGGCAAGAATGTGGACCCTGTGCTGGGGAATGAAAGGACAGATTGGGAGGAAGTTAAGGTGAGTGCTGGCTGGTGACACCTCTGGCGTGAGCCCTGGGCAGCAGCTGGCATTGCCTGTGGACTAGGGAACCCCAGAGCTGGGAGGTCTTGGAGGAGGGGCTTTGTGGCCCTGCTGCCACATTTCTGGGGCCTGGAAGCTGGAGGCACAGAGATGCAGACTGGTGCTGCTTAGAGGAGAGGCCTGGGCTGAGGACGGGGCACCAGGACGTGCCAGAATATGAACCTAGCATAGTCAGAACCCTGGGAGGGATGAACACTACTTTCCTGGAAGGGAGCCCGAAGTGAAAAGGGCTGCGGAAGGGGCACTGAGCCAGCATTTTAAACAGCTTCCCCAACAGTGATGCCATGCAAACGTTTTCTGATTTTGCCAGCATACATTCATTTTGGCGTGAATGGAAATATTGGTAAATAGCCTGATTTCACTGGTAAACTTAATTAGGGTGAGGCTCATGGTCATTTAAGGTAAAAAGTGAATTAAAAGAATATGACATCAACACAGGTATAGGTGGCCCTGGGATGTGGCAGGAATCGTGCCGGTGATGTGAAAGCAACTGGTGTTGGGCAACAGAGATCAGAGGCAGGGTGGGCTCCAAGGCGGGCTCTGTGGCAGGATCCGTGGCAGGCTCTGGGGCAGCAGTTCTGCCACTGCGATTGGCATCCCCCTGCCTCCAGCGCAGCAGGATTTGCAGTGGGGTAGGGGAGAGCATCCAGCTGGGATCCAATAGGACTTTCTGAAAGGTCCTTCAGGGGTTGCTTCTGCCTGCCTTGTCCCCGCCCCCACCCCACCCCCATGACCCCTATCCTCTCCTGGTCTTGTTCTGGCTGTCCATGGGCCCTGGGCTGTGGCAGGTGGTGTGGGGCTGCAGGTGCATGTCCCGGGTGGGGCATGGGCCACCAACAGGCTTTGCAGGGCCCCTTCCTTTGCCCCCTTCACGGCTGCATCTGTCTCTTTCCTCCGCAGGGGGAGGGGTTGCACCAACTACGCGAGGCTTTGAAGATTTTAGCTGAGAGGGTTTTAATCTTGGAAACAATGATTGGGCTCTATGGTGAGTAGAGACAGACAGACGGACAGCCCAGCCCCTGCCTGCCAGCCTTCCCCAAGCCTTCCTGGGGTGGAACTGGCCTGAGCCCAGTCACGAGGCTGGAGAAGGTACCTGACCCGGGCAAGTGTGGCCCTGAGAGCCCAAGACCACCCGTCTCTCAATGACCGGCCCCCTCCTTCACAGATGAAGTGGGGCCTAGAAACCTGGGCCCCACCCATGTGGTCAGAGCTGGGCCTCCGGGCATTGTGGGTAATGTGGTTTCCAGGACTTCAGGGAACCAGAGGTGACAGATTTTAACTTAGGAAGAAGTTATAGGCAATAAAACCGAACTCCAGATGAGCAGGGGATTGTGGGTAACAGAGCCAGACTCCAGTATTGCAGGGATCATGGGTAATAAAGTCAGAGCCCAGGCTCACAGGAGGATTGTGGGTAATGGATCCAGACTCTAGTCAGGCTTCAGCTCTATAGAAATCATGGGTGACAGAGACAGTCTCCAGGCCCACAGGACAATAGGTCAGGGAGCTAGAATCCCCAAGTGCAGGGGACTGTGGGTGACAGAGCCAGGCTCAGGCCCCAGGGGACTCTCGGTAATACACCACCTACGAGTTCTGACCCTCCCCCCATAAAGCCCCAGAGGCTCTTACAGGGCACGCCCTCCAGGTCCCAGGTGGAAGCCTTGCAGTTCCCTCTTTGGTCCTCTTAACCTGTCCTGCAGGGTCAGAAGAGAGCCAGACCCTTTAGGGGCCCAAGAGAGCTAAACCCTCACCCCAGACATCTATCCAGCAATTCCCCACCCATCTGGTCACTTGAGCCAGGCTCCTGCCCTGCAGCCAGCTGGCACCTGCCCTCCCTTCCTCCCCCTCTGGCTCCCCAGCCCAGCCCTCGGAGGCCAGACTTGCACCACCTGCTCTTCTCCATTTCCCATCAGGCTCCTAGCTTACAGAGCTTCCTGCAGCAGCAGGCTCAGCTGGAGCTCCTGGCCCGACGGGTCACCCTGCTGGAAGCCATCATCTGGCCAGGTAACGGCAGGGTGGGCAGCCAGGGACAGCTCCCTCCAGGAAGGGCCTGGGAAGGTGCCTCCCAATGCTTGGCCAGGCCAGTGGCCACTCATTCTTCATCCTTCCATCCATCCAGCAGATGGTGCCTAGCACAGAGAAGGCTCTGGTAACTAGTTCTAATGTGGACGAGCACACGCTGTGCCAGGCACCTTCCTGGCACAGGCTCCAACAGATAAGACAGACAGAGCCCTACCCTCATGGAGCTTAGGGTGCTGGGGAGAGCCCTGGCACTAGCAGTGAAACCCGAGGTGAGATATACCACAATGGAGTGAGTCCATACAGCTGTGGAAGCACAGAAGTGCCTCTAGCCCAGGCTGTGGGGAGAGGGCCTCAGGGAGGGCTTCCTGGAAGAGGTGATGTCTAAGTGGAGACCTGAAGGGCAAGGATCAAGGGAAAGTGAACAGGCAGAGGAACAGCATGAGCAAAGGCTAAGAGGCCAGAGAGAGCCTTGAGGGATTATTCTTCAAGGTTGCTGAGAAGTGAGAGCCAAGGCTAGAGAATCTGGCAGGGGCCAAATTGAGAAGGTCCTAGAAGGCAGATTGGGGTGGCACAGGAGGAGATTAGACACCAGGTGGGCAGTACCACTCCTTGCATCTGGCTCCTGGGGGTGAGGCTGAGGAGGTCTTTCATTAAACTGGAGTCTTGGCTGGCCCTGGAGAGGAAGGGATTGGCCACCCAAAGGGCTGGGCTCCCTTCCTTACCTACCTGCTAAGAGGCCCCAACAGTTGCCCTTCGTGCACCTCCAGCCCCCGCCAGCTCACAGCCCAGTGAGCACATCAGTGCACAGAGGCCTCGACATCATGTTCAACCTTGCATCTATTTTACAGATGGAGAAACTGAGGCCCCAAGCGGGAAGGAGGGTCGTTAGAGGCAGGCCTCCTTCATTCAGCAGAACCATAGGGAGCACCTCCTGAGTGCTAGGCCTGGGTGGATGCCCGGGCTCTGGAGAGCAGATAGGTGAACCTGCCTGCCTTGGGGAGCTGCCCATCAAGTGGTGGGAAATCCTCAGTATCTATAGATATACGGGGTATGGGAGCACCCAAGGTTGTGGGTGAGGAGCAGTCACTTCTCGCTGGGAGGTGGAGAAGACTTCTTGGAAGAGGGGACCCTTGTGTTGCATCATGGAAGATCCCTATGAGTGTGCCAGGTGGAGAAGGTGAGCAGGGCAGCCCCGACAGAGTCCCGCATGGGCAAAGGTCTAGAGGTTGGAAAGTGCACAGTCTGCTCAAAAGCCCCTCTCACTGTGCTACATGGCTTCCCTAACTTCTAGAAACATCAGCAACTATCTCCCAGACCTCCTCCCCTCTTACGGAGTAGGACCAAGGACCAAATTTCAGGTTGTCAGCACCTTTTTAGGTGTCCCTCACCTGCTCTCTGAGGAGGATTGGGACAGGAACTAGAAGGGACACATTTGGACCACTGTGGCCCTGGATCTGTCCCTCTCTGCCTTCAGTCAGCTCTGTCTCTGATGCCCAGCGAGAAGTACCAGATACTTGGGAAGGGCTACGCCCACTGTCAGTGGAGAGTGGCCCCTCAAGCCAGCTTGGCTTGGGGCCTGGAAGGAGAGGTGCGGGAGTGGGGAACAGAGAAAGAGATGGGACCCTCCCTGTTGGCCCAGCATACACAGCAGGCACTAACTAAAGACCCAAATGTGGCTCGTGTTTGGGTTATAATCAATAATGATGATAATAGTAACAGCTAGCATGTCTGGCCTACCTGAGCTGGCAAATTCACTCTGATCATCTCCAGTCCTTACAATGAGCTTGCTAGGTGGATGATACCATACCTTTTACAGATGAAGAAACAGAGGCTCAGAGGGTTCAAAAGACTCCCTCGGGGCCACAGGGATAGCAATGAAAAGTCAAGGGCCCACCCTAGGTCTGTCCTCTGAAGTGCTGGCTCTTTTGTCTCCATCAGCAAAGGTTTGCTGACACCTCCGCTCAGACAGGCACTGAGTGGAGCCCAAGGGAAACCTAGAGTCCCAAGAGTGATGTCAGAATAGCATCTTGTGAGCAACTCACAGTGATTAGACCTACAGGAGACCTGGCTCGAAGCCACGCCAACCTAGTAACTGTAATAATCCAGCATTTACTGTGAAACCACTTTCCACTCCTGGTCACGTTAAACACATTTATCACAAGGGTGTGACAATGGAGTATTATCACATTCCAGATGAGGCTCAGAAGTTGGTGACTTGCCCAAACCACATAACTGAGACATGGTGGGGCCAGGACTTGATAATGGCTGGTTTTGGAGCTGGGGCTCTGTGCCACCCTTCTCCCATGCTCCCTGATTTAGGGAATGGAATGTCTCTTACAGTGACAACACATGCCTGTCTGCTGCAGGGGGCCCAGAGGTACATGGGAAGAAGGGGCACGTGGGGTCAGGGCACTGGCAGTTATGATTACCAGGGTCTAGCCCACTCCCCAGCAGTGCCCCCTGTGGGAAGCTGGTGCTCAACAGAGTCCAAGCATCTGTCCTGTGAACAGGGCTGAGGTTCAGTCAGTCCTCCATCCTGGAGCTCTCCTCCCTGAGTGGGCCTCTCCCTCTAGAAAAACAGCCCATCCTCTGACTGCCCTTCTGACTGTTAACAATGAAAAGGACTGAGGTGGTAGACATGTAGAAGGCTGCCTGGAGGAGGTAGCTCCTGCTCTGGGTTTTGAAGGATGAGTAGGAGTTTTCCAGGTGGCAAGGATGCCAATTATTCATTTTCATTCTTGGGGTACAGCTTGTGAGATTGGGGCATATCTCACCATTGCTTCATTGGAACTAACTTCAATAATTGTTGGAGCTGCCTAGGACCTCAAAGCCTATCTGGAAATGTCCCTGATTTTAGAGATGAGACAACTGAAGCCCTGACAGGCCTCACTCCTAGATAGGCCAGCCCAGGGGCCCCAGAGCCCATTGTGGCTACCCAAGTCTTCCATCTTGCCCAAGGCTATACTGTAAGCCAGTAGCAGAGCCTGGCCCTTGTAAGCCCTTTTCCCCAACTGGTGGCCTAGCCCAAGGAGAGAAAGACAGCGTTTGTTCCCTAGGCTCAGTTTACACAGCTACGAAATAGCGATGATTCAGGGTACCATCCCAAAATGAGGAATAGGAAAAAAAAACTACTGTACTTTTTATGGAACCTTCACCATGTGCTGTTTCATAAACGTGGTGGGTCTGGTTATCCCGACTTGACAAAGCAGGAATCAAAAAGAGGTTCTGAGTGCTCTCATGGGGTTGGGGCTGATAAGTCCTGGGGAAGACACTAACCAGCCTGCAGACCCCCTTCCTTCCCACAGCTCTGCCTCCTGGACACGAGGGTGGATTGCACCTGCAGAAGGTACCCAGTCCCACCACCCCCTAGAGGGCCAAGGGGAGGTGGGCACCCCACATGGACTCCCCTAACGTGGTCTCTCTCCTTTTCCTTCCCTTCAACAGAACCAGAGCTGGGGTCCGGGACAGGCCCTGCCGGTACAGGCACTCCCAGCCTCCTTCGGGGCAAGAGGGGAGGACACGCAGCCAACTACCGGATCGTGGCCCCCAGGAGCCGGAATGAGAGAGGCTGAGGGCAGTGGCGGCCCCTCAGGGTAGACCAGGCCAGGCTTCCCTTCCCAGCCTGGACTTGGCCAGCTGCCTCCAGGCACCGCCCCTCCATATTTATTAACATCCTCAGGGTCCCTTCTGCCATCTAGGCCTTAGGGGTAGGCAGGTCTCAGTCCTGGCACCCAATATATGTCTGAGGCTGAGCAGGGACTGGGGCCTGAGAGGGAGGCGGCAGTCCAGGCACAAGGCAAGGCCTCACTCAGGGTCCTGGGCCTCAGTTTCCCTCTGTGAAGTGGGGTGATGTAGGCCTTCAAGGAGGGGGTGGAGACTTCTTGTCTTCTCATCAGCCATCTGAGCATCCAGGCCCAAAGGCATGGAGGGAGTTGGAGCTGGAGCTCTGCCTGGCCCTCAGCACATGCAGGGATAACAGAGAAGCGGAGGCAGTCTCACTTCCCCGCTTTCCCAGCCAAACTTTGGGGAGTCTCCTTGCATCCCTCCTCTCCTTGTTTTCTGGTGCTGGGTTCCCAACCCTGAGGTCATGCTGACTGGATGTTCAGGGGCTCCTTGCCTCAGTTCTGCCCCCTGATCCCCCAGCCCCTCCCCAGTGCCCCAGGTGGGGAGTGGGGACATGGAGAAGAAGGGGCCACTTGTTCCTACAGATGCTTTGACAGACACCAGGAGGTAAATGTATACTGGCCAATAAAGGCCCCTACCTGATTCCCAGCCAGCCTGGTCTCAGTGTGTGCTAAGATGGGGGCAGCCAGGAAGGGCCTGTTTAGGCTGAGACCTGAGGATGGATAGAAATTAGCTGGAAATTGATGAGGAATGCTCCTTGACAGAGGTTCCAGCCCAGCAGAAGCCCAGCACTGGAGGACTTCCTAGAAGAGGCTGCACAGTGCAGGAACAGGAACCCTGTATCTCCAGACATCAAGGAGCTGCTCTCTAGTAATTGGTCATTCATTCATTGCTCATTCATTCATTCATCCCCCTGATGCCAACACAGAAGAGTAGATACAATGCTGCCTCTAAGGAGGTCCAGGTTGAAAAATGAACTGGTTTTTATTCTAAACAAGTACCAGGGCAGCATGCTGGGGGGAACTTTCTTGCCCCCAGCACTGTGGCCCTAAGTAGACAGAGCAGGGGCTCAGCTGACTGCCCCTAGGCCAGGCCTCATCACTTAAGGGACTCCTGTGCCCCCAGCCTCTTCCTGGGCTAGGGGGGCCCAGGGCCCTCAGGGTGGGCAGGCCTACCTCTCCCCTGGGTCACCAGGGCCTCGGTGCCCACCTGCCCTCCAACCAGCAGTGACACAGCACCCTCCACACGGCCTGTGGCCGCCAGTGCCACCACTGCCTGCTCCACGGGGAAGCCCATGCGCTCCAGCTGCTGCAGCCTGTGGGGAGTGTGGGGGAGGGGAAGGGGGACAGAGGAGAGAGTGTCAGGGATGCCCCCACCCTCACACCAGGGGATGCCCTCCCACCCCCCACCACCACTTTACCGCAGAGAGGAGACGGAAGACTTGGGCAGCCACAGTGGGCTCTGGGGCCCCTGGGCTGGCCTATCTAGGAGTGAGGCCTGGATCCCCTCCTGCAGCATCTGCTCGTCCAGGGCTGCCCACAGTGGGGTCCCTGGATGGAAGCTGGACCTGGGCCTGTCCTGGCCCACCTCTAAGGAGCGATCCCAGGTCAGGGGCTCAGGCCCCAGGCCCGGTGGGAACATGGCTGAGTCTCCACTGTGGGACCAGAGACTGGGGGAAGCCACATATGGAGATCCGGTGGTGGGAGACCTGCAGGAGCAGAAGGAAGAGGGCCTGACTGCCAGCCACTGCTGCAACTCTCACACCAGGGCAGAGTCCAGGGCGTCCCCTCACCTCACTCCAGCAGGATGGGTGACAGGCAGCTCAGTCAGGCTGCCCGGGGTGGGAAGGAGCCTCAGTGGCCAGCACCTTGCCAGGGTCCTGCACAAGACACCTTCCTGCAGAGCCTGCAGCCGCCGATCCGAGAGCTCCAGCCACCGGAAGGCCCCTGCTGCGTCTGTCTGCCCAGAGCAGGGCGGCTGGTCAAGGAAAACCAAAACCAGCAGGAGGAGGGGGTGCCCATGCTGCATGCTAGGACCCATGCCAAGTGTGTGCTGGGCATTCCCATGTGTCCTCTCACTACAGCCCTGCAAGGAATATGTCACCACCCTACTTGGCAGCAGATGCACAGAGAAGAAAAGGGACCTGCCCGAAGCTACCTAGTTCAAGAGGTAGAGCCAAACATGTCTCATCCCAAAACCTGGCCTCATCCCCCACTTCAGCCACCGCCCTGACCCACTGTTCCTAGAGCCCTGTGTGCCTGCTTGGGTCCATGACTTGAGGCCCACCCTTTCAGGAAGAAGTCCCGTTGACACACCCCCTCTCACCTTGAGCCAGGCCAACAAGTTCCCCATTCAGACAGCTTGGGCAGCTAGTGTCCCCAGTCTGAAACAGGCTCCCTTGAAAGCCAGGATGACTGCTGGAGGGAGTCAGCCTGTTCTCTCTGGTGTCACTGTTTTCCCCGACAGGCATTAAGCATTTTTGGAGCAAAAGCCAGTGTTTAAGGCACCTGGACTACTGGCCAGTTCCCAGACAGCCCCATGTTTGCTCCCACGCCTGGCCTTTGCACTCTGAGCGTCCTCTGCATGGCCCTCCCCCACTTTTCACACGAACCCCTCCTCCTGCACATCTTAAGGTGGCTCAAGAGCCACCTTCATGGAGAGGTCCAGATTAGTGCCTCCTCGGGCCACCTCAGCCCTTCTAGGCTTCCCATGGAGCCCTTTAAATGGTCATTGGCACCTCCACCTGGCCATGAGTCCTGAGTCCCCAGCCCAGAGCCTGGCCCAGAGGGGGACTTGGTGATGCTTCTGGAATGTGTGCACAGCTTCTTGGCATTGCTTAGCCTGAGCCCCTTATGCCACTTCCATCCCAGGCACCGCGGGGGCCCTGCCACAGAACTCACATGTCCACACAGGCCTTGGACTCAGGCAAAGGATACAGGCCAGGCCAGCCAGGAGGCCGCAAAGGAGCTGCAGGAAGGGTGGCTCAGAGCTGAGCAGTGGTGTCAGGGCGAGCAGCAGCCATGACAGCAGCCATGGTGACAGTGCCCCACTGGGCCTTCTAGGGTGGTGACCCTGCCCAGCCAGCATGGCCAGGTGAACGGGCATGTATCCACAGCCACCAGCTGCACTGGACACCCCAAGGCTTGCCAGCAGCACAGCCAGCAGCCCAGTGGCCAGGGCAAGCAGAACAGAGGCATGCAGGAACCGCAGTGTGCCCAGGTGGCACTCCTGCCGCCAGCTCAGAGTGGGCAGGAGCAGCAGACTCAGGAGCAGGCCCGGAAAGGCTGTGTGGCCCAGAGCATAGGTCAGCAGCCGGTGCACTGGGAGAGAGAAGGGGCTTATATGCCAGGATAGTGGCCCCAACTTCCAAGGCTGTCCTGGGGGTGCCAGGTTGGGAGTTACCCTCTACCACGGCCACCTGCTGAGCTCCCCAGGAACCAGTCTGCCCACTGCCAGCACTTAATCACTGGTAGAGGGGACCAAGGGCTTCCAAACACTACAGCTGGTTCTGTGCTGTGTTAAACAGAACAAGCCTGACCCACCACTCAGCCTTCTCACTAGCAACCAACCACTGAGCACTCAGTATGTCCCAGGCACCATGAAGGTGTTTCATATACATTTTACTGAATCCTTCACACCCAGTTGAGGGAATGACTGCCTGCTTCAATCCTGGAGCTATCCCCAAGTCCCCCAAGATGTGTGACCTCAAGGCTGGCCCGTGGCTCACTCGGGAGAGTGCGGTGCTGATAGCACCAGGGCCGTGGGTTCGGATCCCATATAGGGATGGCCAGTTGGCTCACTGGGTGAGCGTGGTGCTGACAACACCAAGTTAAGGGTTAAGACCCTTACCGGTCATCTTTTAAAAAAAAAAAAAAGATGTGTGACCTCAGATAAATCACTTAACCTCTGAGCATCATTGGAGTTCCTCAAATGTAAATTGGAGCTATTGTTATTAGGAAACAGGTGCTCAGCTGGGTTCACTCCTAGAACCCCCTGTACCTCCTCTCCAACTTCATGCTTAGCTGAAAGACTTAGTTCTTATTTCAAGGGAAAGCTGGAACTCCTACACACAGGTTGCCCCTACCCTGCTGGCCCCTCTACTGGTCCTCTGCCCTCCCTTCTAGGCTGGGGATGAGCTGGGCATGCTCCTGTCTAGGGTTGACCTTCCCCACTGCACTGGGTTCTATCCCTGCTTGACCCCTGCAAGGCATACACTGCTTCCACCAAGTGGTCTCAGGCCCTACAGCAAATCTGCCTCCTCCAAGGTCCATGTGGCTGGCCCTCACCCTGCCAGGGGTCCAGCAGCAGCTCCGGGGCCAGGGTGAGGCTGGGACCAGCCCCCACCAGCCACAGGCTGCTCATCAGCAGCATCAGGACTGAGGAGGCAAGAGGTAGCGCCAGGTACAATAGGCCAGGGAGCTCCCTGGCATGCATAGCTTGGTTGAAGGTGGTCAAGGGTGGTCCTGGGGCGGTGTGCTAGGAGTAAAGGAAAACAATAACAACAGTTATTACTGCAAATTATATCTCACTGACTCCCTCTCAACTACCTTACCAACAGCTCCCGTTTACAGAGGTGGAAACTGAGGCTGAAGAGGCAGGCCCAGGAGCTTGGCCATAAAGGAGCTCAGACCCTAACCCATGTGCTTATTAGCCATCTTGCCATCCTACCCGCCCATGTGTGAGGATAGATAGGGGACAGTCATAAAGAATCCTGAGTCCTGATGGATCCTGAAGAGGAGTCTCAGGTGGGAGGACAGGGCCAGGGAAGTTGAATGGGGGCTCTGGACTCCCCAAAAGAGGGGTACAGCCCCCCCAGGGCAAATTCAAGGCCATGCCATCTCTAGCCCTCTTCTACTTCCCCCTTCCCTCAGGCTGCCACCTTCCTCCTTCCTCCCCTCCACTGTGTCCAGCCTTAGAGCTGCAGATGGCCTCAGCTGCCCCTGACCAAAGGGGCAGGGCCAGGCAGTGGGCAAGCAGATGGGTGAGAAGGTGGGGCAGAAGGACTGGAGGTGGGGCAGCAGGAGTCCCACACCCTGAGCTATACAAAGTGACCCAGGACTGAGACATCCCCTTCCTCCCCAGTCCTGAGCACAGCCCCTCTGGCCCTAGCCTCCCTTTTCACAGGAAGTTTCCAGCATCTGCTCTACCTCTTTCTGCTAAGTGTCCCTGGACAAGTTTCCCAACCTCTGAGACTCTCCTTCCTCATCTGTAAAATGGGGATTAAGAAAGTCCTTTCCTCATGGGATGATGGAAAAAGGAATAGGCTAAGGCAGGCCCCAGTCCATGAGTACTGCTCAACAAAACTTAGCCATCCCCACTAATTATGGAAGGCATTTGTAGCCACCAACTGGCCCACCAAGAGAAGGCGGTAATGTGGAGGTGGCTGCTCCAGCCTACCTGAGCCAAGCTCTGCCCCTCAAACATGGCCATTCTCTGCCCACAGAGCAAAGCTTTTTCTTCCCTGTGTTCCATCCTTACAACCACCAGCCTGTCCTCTAGGCCCTGCTGGAACTCCTTTACCCTTGGCCAGACTTCTCTGTCCCAGGACCCCCACTGAGCTGGTTTAGGACAGGAAGCAGGATCCCAGAGACAAGAAGGCTGTCTTAGCTGCTCCCTTGCCAAGGGCATCCTCCATATCTTCCAGTTCCCTGCAGGAAATATGCAAAAGCTCCTCTACTTGCACGTCCTTCTCTCCATATTCTAACAAACTCCTACTCACCTTTTGAAGCCCAGCTCACGTGTTCCCTTCCTCTCTTCTGGCTCCGCACATCATGGATCTTAAACTATCTTATGAGCACAGCTTACCCTGTCTTCCTAGGCAGGTGGTCTGGGCCCATGAGGGGTAGGAGGTTCCTCTCACTCCTTCCTCCCCAGGTTCCCCAGAGTAATCCCAGCACACAACTGGTGCTTTATATATATTCACTGAAAGAAAGACAGTATAGCTTGGCTACTAGTCCGGCTGAGGGATTTGGGGTGAGCCTTGCCCTTCCCTGGGCCTGGGCGCCCACCTAGGGGGTTGGGCTGAGGTCTGGGAAGGTTGGCAGGTGCCATCCAGTCTGAAGGAAAGGTCTGGGGCCAAGGCACCCACTGCAAGCCTCTTCCTGCACCCCCACAACCATTACTCCCTGGGACACTATAGCAAGGGTGAAGGACTTGCCCATGGACACACAGAACTGGGACTTAAACCCTCTGGACCTCAGTTTCTTCATCCTATAAAATGGGCCTGTGTACCATCGGTCCCTGCCTATCTTCCTGGGATGCTGGGAGGACAGAATAGGAAGACAAGGACGGGGAAGATCCTTCGGGGTAATGGACAGAGTGGAGGTCTCAGGGTCTGGGTCGAACTCAGCTTTATGACTTTGGGAAAGTACTCAATTTCCTTGGGCCTCAGTTTCCCCTTTTGTAAAAACAAGGATATTGGATGATTAAAGGGCCTTCTCCACCTCGACTGTTACTGGGGGATGCGGGAGGCCCTCGGGGATGGGGGAGGCCCTCGGGGCCGGGCTTGACGTTGGGACCTCCCACTTAGGCGACCAGCCTTGGCCCCCTCCCCCGCTGGCCCGAGCCACGCGTCCAGATTACTCACTGCGGAGCGCGCCCCCACCCCGGAAGGCCGGGCGGGGCCCCTGGCTGGGAGTCGGGACTCTAGTTCCCGGCCGAGACTCGGGACCCCCGAGTACCCCTGGGCGCGCAACCCCGGCCAACCGGCCCGCGCGCCACCCCCTCCCCCGCCGTCCGCCGATTAGTCAGCAGTTGTTCTCGGCCCAGATCCCTTCCCCCAGCCCTCCTGCCGGCCTCCGTTTCTCTTCAGGGCAGACTCTTTAGAGACGGTCCCTAGAACCAGAGGACGTAACCATTCCAAACAACCTCGCCTCGTGCGGAGAATCGCGTCAGTTTAATACCGAGACCCGTTCACCGGCGCTCCGGCCCCTTTGGTGCTTTTTTGGCCCGCGCATCACATCCAGCGCTCTTTAGAGAGGATCGGGACAAGGGTGGCAGTTGTGAAGAACGAGAAAGCGGTCGTTTCATCCCTCCTTCCCCTACCCCCGTAGCTCGGCCCGATGGTAGTGCCCGAGGTTGCGGGTTTCGCGCCTGCGCAGTGCGGCGCCTAGAGGAAAAGCGAGAGGGAGACGGACGTTGAGAGAACGAGGAGGGAGAGAAGATGGCGTCCACGGGTGAGTGTGGTGGAACTGCGGTCGCGCTGGCGACAGCCGGGACCCCCAAAGTGAGGGCCGTTCGTCTCTGGGGGTGGCCGCGACTACTGAGTGGAGTTGTTGAGAGGGGTTTGAGGTACCCGCCACGGCCCGACAAGCTCCGAAGCCCGCGTTCCCTTCCCCTCCCCCCACCGGGCGGGCCGGTTCTGGAACCTTCCGGCGCTCGTGGCGCGGGGGGCTCGCGGCGGCGGGGGCGCTCGAGGCCTGTATTGGCCTCCATTGTGTGGCGGTCGTCTGGCCCCGCGCTCCGGGCCGCCCGCCACGTGGGCGGGGCCTGCGGCCTCCAGGGCCCCAAGTGAAGGCGGCGGGGGAGGGGGGAATATTCGGCCTGACCTCGAGCCCGTCACCCTGAAACCAGAGGGGGAGCCCGGACGGCAGCTCGAGAAGTCGCTGGCTCTCTGCCCCGTGATCACTCCGCATTTTCATGGAGGCGGCCCTAGTCTGAGTGAGACTCTCTCACGGAGAAACCCGAGGTAGAAAGCAAGTAAACAGAAAAGCCTTCGCGGACTTGTGAGTGGGAGTCCCGCCATCCTTAAATCCCGGTCGGCTGGAGCGTCAGGCTTTGGACGGAATGTGGTCCCTCTTTCAGAGTCCCCCAGTTTGCTGCTCCTTTGGGCTCCTTCGTTTTTGTGCTTATTTGTGAGCCCTATCTCTTTCCCTCCGCAAAAAGCAGTGAAGTGGCTTCCCAGGGCCCTTTTTCAGTAAATGCCGAGGGCGATCCGTTGTATAATACCAGTGCGGATCAAGAGACGAGAATATTAACCAGGAAGAATCTTACTAGGAGGAACAAAAGGCCCGAGCTGGCATTTGAATTAAGCTTAAGCAATCACCTCGCATTTGTTCGCTGCGTTAGGCTGACAGGCTTGTTTATTTCGCGGACCGATAAAGGAGAGGGAAAGGAGGCGAGTTTTGGACTTTGAAAGAAAACACGGGAAGGGTTGATAGGGTGGTCCTTGCTGCACTGGGTATTTTAAGAGTAGCCTAGCCATCACCTGCAGTTTGCCGCTTGTTGGTACACTAACCCGCGGTTTTTGGCAGAATGGAGCGTTTTTGCCTCGGGGGATATTGTTAGGCCTCCTGACTCCAAAGGGGGTGGGAGATGAGAAGTCAGGAAAAACTCTGATTCTGAAACACCACAAAGTCCAAAACATCCTGGTGGGAACTTGTTTCCTCAGTACCCTTTCCAGCTTCCTCTTTCCTACTAACGCCTGAGAAGGCAAAATGTGCATATTGAAAGTTTTGCGTGGCTGGACATGCCCATTTTTCAGTCAGCTTTGGTTACCGGTAACTACCATGTAATGTACAGTATTAGAATTAAAATTGTGGTTTATGGAAACACACAGTATTTAGCCCAACCGAGAGTCACATAACTTATCTGGGCATTAGTTTCCTTTCTTGCAAAATGTGGAAGTTAGGCTAGATCTATTTAAAGCTCTTTCAGCATCACACTCTCCCAAGCGAGCCAGGGGCTGGCCCCTTTTAAAGCTCTTTAAAGCATTTTGGCCCCCACACAGTTGTCCCATGTCCCATGGTTTTTTAATTCTTTGTGTAGTCTGAAACTGTAAATCTGTACAGCTGCGGTAGTGACTGCCCTAATGTCCACTGCTTTGGATAAAGTTAGATGTGCCCCCCCCCCCCCCGCCCAATCCCATGTATATCTCATGTAGGAAAGTGCTAAAGCATATATTTAGTATAAGAAAGTTATAGTGTAAACTCCCAAGTAACTACCATTCAGACCAAGAAGTAGTACATTGCCAGCACTCTAAGAGGCCTCACTAGATCACAGCCTCACTCTCCTCAGCCTGTGCTGTATTTTTAGTGAAGTCTTCAGCTGCACATTTGGGGATTAAAAACAAACACAACTGGCTGCTAAATAATCTGACCAGTGTGTAACAGTAGCATGTTAGGGGCCATATAATGTTTGTGTGCTGTAGGTAAACATAAGTTCTTTTTTTTTTTTTTTTTTTTTTTTTTTTTTTAAAGATGACCGGTAAGGGGATCTTAACCCTTGACTTGGTGGTGTCAGCACCACACTCCCAAGAGAGCTAACCGGCCATCCCTTATATAGGGATCTGAACCTGTGGCCTTGTTGTTATCAGCACCGCACTCTCCCAAGTGAGCCATGGGCTGGCCCCTGTAAACATAAGTTCTCATGAAATAAATTTACTATCTACTTTATCCCCCCAGTGTATGGCCACATCCTCTGGTTTCACACTGTTCCGAGGTCATTAGTTCCATATCAGCTTTGCCAATTTTATGTTTTACATGACTGTTCTTGTGTAAAAAGTCTTCTTGCAAACATTGAATTTGTCAGCGATTTAAAATCATTTCTCATGCAAAAACCTCAGCGAAGCATAGGTCGAAATATTTGATTTTAGTTGCTTCATTGGTGTGTTTTATTTTGTGAATGCCACATGGAAGAAACAGTTTGTGTTTAATTTTTATGTCTCAGAGAGAGTATGTCTTGTAAAACTAGTGAAACTGCTTTAAGATTGTCTTGAGGCGATCAATTTGTTCATTGTAGATAGCCTTTGGGCAGTTGATATGATAATGTTGATGATTCAGGGTTCTGAGTTAAGGATGTACAGAGGAAGGAAAATAATCAAGTGAAGTGTAGAAAGAAAGAAAGCCAATTGAAAGAAATGGGTTCGGCAAAATAGACACCTCAGGGCCGGGCCGGGCCAGGCCACGGGGTTGAGAGGCTGGCTTTGGATTGCATGGAATGGGGTAGAACCCCCTCCATGAAGAGCTGAAATGTCAGGTCTTGCTCTTAGATGAGGGACTACTTTCTGACTGGAAAAGAAAGGACCCTTTTGTTCCATACTAATGGAAGTACTGTGTTTAAACATAGAACAAGATATGTATTCTTGTGGAGAGGAAAGAACTGGGCAGAATTTTTAAAAATAATTACTTTGCCTTTAAAAAAAAAAAAGTAAACTTATGTAACTTTAATTCAATAGTGCTATGAAAACTTCTCAACCATGTTATTTCCTGTTTGTTTCACTACTTGTAGACACCTCAATGGACCAGAGTTTTTAGGCCCTTTTGATGCATGTTGTAAATATCATAGGAAAAGGAAAATTATAGGAAGGTTTACTATAGAAAAGGGAAGAGAATTTGTGGCAATTTTTTTAAAGTTGAAAACCAGAGAGATTAAATGTTTTCTTCTCTGTTGACAGTTTTCAGGATTCTGCCTTAACTGCTTCTCTGAGACTTATATCTAGCTTTTGAGTTATTGTAGATAATAGCCCTGACACAGTCAGCAAACCCTTTAAAACACTGGCTTGTGGTGACTGTCCTCTTGTTTTCTGCCATTCCTTTTCACTGTCGTTGTGCCAGAGAGTTCTGGTTGGTCTAACCTGCTAAAGTGAGAGAGTGATAGAGAAACTAGTTTGGGGGGGGTGGTAAATAAAGATGACCGGTAAAGGGATGTTAACCCTTGACTTGGTGTTGTCAGCACCACACTCTCCCAAGTGAGCTAACTGGCCATCCCTATATAGGGATCCGAATTCGTGGCCTTGGTGTTATCAGCAGTACTCTCTCCAAGTGAGCCATGGGCCGGCCCCCTAGAAAAACTAGTTTTTGAGGATAAATAGCTACTGATATAACCAGTCCTATGTTAAAAATTGTAGTATTCTTGCATGCTTCTTTTTACTGTGAAGGTAAAACTTCTGATCTTGTTAGTGGGTCTTGTTCTCAGTTAGTCTTAGGATGATGATCATGTATAGTATATGAAATGACAGCCTATGGGTTAGGGGTGTTTGTAGTAATGGGAATATGCAAAGTATCCCTGCTGTGTCAGTTGATCTTGACCTTATTAGCTAGCACCATTATTCAAACTTTCTGAGTTTAACTGGCTTAGACTTATTTTTCGGTTTGATGTTGAGAGATGAGAGGTACTTGTTTGGATCTGTGTTGGCCTGTAGGTTCCCTCTAAACAGTTTAAAGAATTTTCCTTCCTGCCTCCTGAATTTCTTCTCCCTCTTTTTTCCTCTTTCCTTGTTTCTGCTGACCTTACACTATTTTCTCTCCTTGTTTCCTCTAGATTATAGTACCTACAGCCAAGCTGCAGCCCAGCAGGGGTAAGTCAGTCTTTTAAAACAATGTTTTGTCTGTGATTGTCTTTTGAATATGGAGCCTCCTATAGTTGTAGAGGATATAGTAATGCAATCCACACGTTCTATATTTAGTTCTTGTGTTTAATTCTTTTGCAGCTACAGTGCTTACACCGCCCAGCCCACACAAGGATATGCACAGACCACCCAGGTAATTTTTATGATAATTATATATATAGCTGCATCTCCAAGTAAGACGTTTCTACCAGCCGTTAAAACAATAGCTAGCACAGATCTTTTTCAAAAATTAGGTAATAGAAAAGTGAAATAGTAGTAAGGTGCTCGTAACCATAAAATACCCAGACATTTTAAATTTTCACAGTGTGAATGCAAAGGACTTCATTCTGCCATCATAAATGAAACAAGTCTAAAGCTAGGAACTTGGCTCCCTATATCTTTCTAGTGTCTATCATTGTCAGGTTAAGTGTCCTACTCTGTGCTCACTCCTCCGACATGCTTTATTATGTTTAGATTTATTTAATGTTTTGCAGATCAGAAAATTGCAATACATAGATATTACATTGATTGCACAGTAAGTGGCAGGATGAGCTATGAAAACCATGGCTGCCTAGCTGAGGAACTCCTGAGCTCTTTCCAGTACATGAGTCTGTTTAAAAGCTTAGGCCAACAGATTGTAGAAATTAGCCTTCTAGTGTTCAAGATCACCTCAAATTCTGAAATGATCCATGCCATAAATTGGATGCTAATAACTGCCATGGAAGCATATTCTGTGGCAGGCAGAATGTGTTATCTAAGACGGGTCTTATGTAACTGGTCATTCAAATAAACCTAGTCTATGATCATGCTAATATCTGAAAGAACAGCACAATCCTTGCCTGATTTTAAGTATTATTGATGTTCAAGTTCATAAAACAGTACTCTTGATGTGCTAACCATAAGAGGAAATACAGTGTTCTGGATCATTTTCTTTGAAGTGTTTTAAAGTCTTTGTGTCTCACTGAAAATCTGGTTTTCAAAATCATCTGGCAGGATTTAGCCCCATCTTCATTTTTTTCTCTTTGTTCATTTTGTCTTCCTAACATTTGTTTCCAGTTACTAAAACTGTGCTACACTCAGTGCTGGCAGTTGTACACCTGTGCCCTTATTGGTCTTCTCCTGAGGGTATCTTGTTAATCTCCTGTATAGCTAACTGGGGTTTTGCCTGATTATCTTAGGAACTTTTTTGTAGTTAACTTTACCAAAATGGTAGTGAATTAGGTAAGGGATAACAAGCATTCATAATCTGTGATTATTTGTCTGTTTTTAAAAATCTTTTTACTAGAAAGCACTATATTCAACTTTGGTCCTCTAGTTTGGAAACTTAGAAGTCAGTCCGTTTTATTGCTAAAATATAAGTTTCGTATATGAAATTCCTTCATTTGTTTTCTTTGGAGCAGGCATATGGGCAGCAAAGCTATGGAACCTATGGACAGCCCACTGATGTCAGCTATACCCAGGCTCAGACCACTGCGACCTATGGGCAGACCGCCTATGCAACTTCTTATGGACAGCCTCCGACTGGTAAGGCCAGCCTTGGAGAGATTTTTGGGTCATATTGGCTAGGGCATTTGCTAAGAGGCTTGTTACTCATTCTTTTGAATGTATATTCTGGTCCATACTTTGGCATCTGTGGATCCTTTATTTTTAGGAGGAGGTACTTTTTTTTTTTCCTTTTTTCTTTTTTTTCTTTATATTCTCTTTGAGGGATCTCTAATAGAAATGGGGCGGGGGATAAATTCTAGGGGAGAAAAGAACTTTCCTTTTAACTGTTACGTACAGTGTGTTGAATAATCTCATGACAGAATGGAGGCTAACTGAAAGATTGTGCTAATGCTAATACTGAGTAAGAATGAGCCTTCTTAAATTGAGCTGCTTATAAATCAAACTGGTTTTCACATCTGTTTTGCTTCATCTGATAGTATACCCTCTACTTTTTGTTTTGTGCTTTCCACAGTAGAAGGGACCAGTACAGGTTTGACTATCCTGCTCATTCTTGCATGGGAAATGCTTTCCATCCTGTCTAACCCTGTTAATGTTAACCCTTTAGGTGTTTTCATTTGTTTAATTCCAAACTTTCTAACATCACACACAACAAGATGCTAATGAAAAACTGCTTCAGGTGCCATTCACAGATTCCTGTCCTTTTCCATGTATGATTTTTGGGAAAGGTTTTATTACTTAACATTACTTTATGTCAAGCCTTAATAATAGTTATTCACCTTCCCAAAGGTATTTCAGGTGATTACTCCCCAGCTGATTTGCCCCCATCCCCTGAAAGATAGATTGCATGATTAGATTTATTTATTTAGAGGAGCAGACTTCCACCCTGCATGTATCATGTTTGTCTGTTGGTTGGTTTCTACTGCAGACACGTTTTATTTTGTTTTAAGTGTTATGAATTCTAATTCATAGTATGTTTTGAATATATATGATAGCATTCTAGAAGGCTTAATAAACTATTCTAAGAATTAGAATAAATTACATCCTGGTACTGAGATTGAGTGGAATATGTGAAAAATCTATGATAATATTTTGTGTATGTTTAGTGCTGTGCTGTGTAATGTTTCAGGCTCCCTTCCTCTCCCCATCTTTATTTTTTTATTATTATTGTAAAAGAATGTTTTAGTACAAGAAAGTCTTGATGTAAAAACTCTTGTTTTCAAACTGTCTTCATTTTTGTAAATTATACACAGTCTAGTGGTGGGGAGAAATACCTGTCTCTATCTCATTGAGTACCAATGTCCTAAATTTGATGGGAAGTACTCCCTAACCTATTTAACTAATATGTATCTTGAATAGGATGGAAATGTTCATTCAAACTTTCTGGTGGTGTTAATTGCAACTCTGGGAAGAGCTGGAACTAAAACTATACCATTTGGATTTTTAGCACAGAATTTTGAAATCGTTAGATGAACTTTACATATTAAAGCTATTACATCTTTTTTTTTTTTTTTTATAAAGATGACCGGTAAGGGGATCTCAACCCTTGGCTTGGTGTTGTCAGCACCACGCTCAGCTAGTGAGCAAACCGGCCATCCCTATATAGGATCCGAACCCGTGGCCTTGGTGTTATCAGCACCGCACTCTAACGAGTGAGCCACGGGCCGGCCTTAAAGCTATTACATCTTTAAAAACAAGTATGATTTGAAAATACATAATATGGCTTAGATCTAGCTTTTGGAATCCCTGCATCACTTTACAGGGATGAGATAAAGTCATTTATAGGTAAAGTAATAGCTAGGTTCCCTAGAGTCATGTATTCATGTTGTCACTGATTGAGAAAGTTCCATCATGACTGTGAGCCAGAAAAGTGTATGTAAGACATTGTAATATAGAAACCAGTAGCTTTGATGAGCTAGGGTAATGCTTGGTAATAGTAAGGAATATTGGTATGGACTATGTAGTTTTTGGGGTACCCTCACATCTCCCTTAATCCTCTCAACAACTTTTGGGGTATAGGAACCAAAATGAAATATGATGAGTAGACTGGGTGAAAAAACTAAGTAGGAGCCTAATAGGTAATAACTGGGTTCAAGCACACTTAACTGCTGTTTTTCCTTACCCCATGCTGCCTTTACACATAAAAGTCAGTGGATAATTGTTGGAATTTATGAACATACACTGTTACTGTTCTCTTCTAGAATTTTTAAAAATTAAACTTCAAAATAAAGGGGCTATATAAATCTCAATTAGTTAACTCAAATAGAACTCTTAAACTTTAATTTTTACTGTTCGAGTTGAACAAAAATTTTGGTCAGTTTGTGTAATCTTCCTCACCACCTTCTTCCTTCACGTCATCAGCACGTGGTCGATGTTTTGTCTTTTTTGCTGTTGGTCTTCTATCATTTTTGCTGTTGATTTTTGCTCATTTTGCTTGGCTGCTTGTGCGGGTTCTACAGATTAATTAAAAGATTACTTATTAACCCAATGTTTATTACCATAATCTTTAGCACTGCAAGACTCTGTTGCTGCATAGTTTTATGACATGAGTTATTGCTCTGATCATTTTTAGTTTTTAGTTGGTTTTTTAATTGTTCTTATAAATCTTAGGTGTCCTGTCAACATGTAGGGGGGAAAATCTGTGTTAACAGAATAGGGTAGGTGGAATTAGATTCTAGTTAAATTTAAATAAATGAGTTCTTTGTATGGTTGACCTTAAGACTCTGAAAAGAACTTCTGAATTAAATCAGCATTTCAGATGAACAACATGCCAACTCAAGGAAACTTCCATTGTTTGGGGCTCCCTGCCTTATGAAATACAAGGGTACTTCAAAAAGTTGATGGAAAAATAGAATTAAAAGATAATATAAATCTTTCTACGAACTTTTTGAAGACCCCTCTTACACTTTCATATACATTTCAATCCAATGGTTTGACAGGGAAGTTACAGTCTCTGTATAATTAATTTCAGAATTTCCTTTAAACGTTTGGCATGGAGAAGAAATTATATATACTCTGTGCTACCAAAGGTGACACTTTGGATTGTATAAAAGGAAGCTGATACTTGTTTTGTTCTAGTATGTTGTGTGTTTAGTGAGGACACTTTATTCTACCTAAAGCTTAGGGCCCTAAATCTTAACTAAAATGAGCAATCTTAATTCAGGATTTGTTTTAGGGCCGGCCCGTGGCTCACTGGGGAGAGTGCGGTGCTGATAACACCAAGGCCCCGGGTTCAGATCCCATATGTGGAGGGCTGGTTAGCTCACTGGCTGAGCGTGGTGCTGACAACATCAAGTCAAAGGTTAAGATCCCCTTACTGGTCATCTTTAGGAGAAAAAAAAAAAAGATTTGTTTTAAATTCTGAAACTTTGTTTTAGTTTAATGAAGTTTGATTTTTCTTTGGATATAAATGCTGACATCTAGGCCAAGCTTTTCGGTGCATGGCTTACTTGTGCCCATTGACTATGAAGAAGGAGAAGAGGCTTCCAACACCTCTTATAGGAAAGAGACTTAAGTTAGGATCAGCAGTTGAATTAGGTTTTTGCTCATGCTCCAAGCCCAAGTCCCAAAGGAAAAGGCATGGATCCTCCCTGGTCCAGAAGAGGCAAGAGCTAGAGAGAGAATCCATCTTGGTCTGTGGCATACCTGAAAGAACAGGTCTTTGTGACACCTAACTGGTTAGGGAAATACTGAAGGGGAGGAGGGATTCTAAAGTCTCACTCCAATATTGCTGAGCAGGAAAAAGGCCCTTTTGCTTGTGGTAGGTAAGTAAGAGAGGAATAGAGCAGGGTAACTCTATAACCAGCCCAGAATATCAGTTTTATAACGTGAAAAACATTACTTTCTAAAGGTTTGGTAGAGTATTAAGTTTAAGTTCAAATAATTTACCAAAAAAGTTAAATAGGATAACCTGTGTTAGTTAAGCAAATATAATTTGTAGTATATCTTTATTACTTTGTGCCAATTCAAACCTTAGTGCTAATAATAAGCATTTTTGTAGTTGTTTGTTACCTGAAACAAAATTAGCAGTTCTTTGAGTGTTCAATTAGGTATTAACACTTCTCACTGAAAATTAAACACATGTTCTCTAGAATTTTCAGTTTTCTTAAACATGAGCTGCCCATGATGCAGTGTTTGGGACTGAAAGAAAGTAAATTCATTACAATCCAAATTATGGGTTTTAGAGCTAAAACTAGTACCCGGGTCATTATTTTGTAGCTGTTTTAAAATCCCATGTCATTTGCCTTTTTACCTCACTTCCTGGAACATTTTATTCCAGCTTGAGGGTTTTGGGGGGCACTTAGTTTGCTAGTGAAACTTAAGAAGGCCTGCTAGCAAAATCAGTACAGAATTGGCAAAAGCAAACTTGTCTTCTATTGAATGTGTTCAGGAGGGGGCAGAAGGAATCTGTCTTCTATAGCAGCGCTTTGCTATAGTATAACATCTTTCTGTTAAGTGTGGTTTCAGAGCAAATGAGGCAGTACTTTGCTAAAAACTGGGTACTTACAGAAAAGTTAGGCTTTATTTTTCTATTTTTTATTTTTATTTTTTGGCAGCTGGCCAGTAAAGGGATCTGAACCCTTGACCTTGGTGGTATAACACCATTCTGTAACTGACTGAGCTAACCAGCCAGTCCAGAAGTTAGGTTTTAAATATTGGTTTGTTGCTACTCTTGCTGACAGGGAAATATTTAAAGGGATTAAATATCATGATGGTTTAAAGTAGGTGGCTTACAAATTGTTCTGTTAATGAGTAAGTTTCTAGGCAGATCTCCGAGGGGGCTGGAAATCTGACATAGCTCTCTTTTGTTCTAGGTTATTCTACTCCAGCTGCCCCCCAGGCGTACAGCCAGCCTGTCCAGGGGTACGGCACTGGTGCTTATGATACCACCACTGCTACAGTCACCACCACCCAGGCCTCCTATGCAGCTCAGTCTGCATATGGCACTCAGCCTGCTTCCCCAGCCTATGGCCAGCAGCCGCAGCCACCACACCTGCAAGACCGCAGGATGGGAACAAGCCTGCTGAGACTAGTCAACCTCAATCTAGCACAGGGAGTTATAACCAGCCCAGCCTGGGATATGGACAGAGTAACTACAGTTATCCCCAGGTCCCTGGGAGCTATCCGATGCAGCCAGTCACCGCACCTCCATCCTATCCTCCTACCAGCTATTCCTCTACACAGCCGACTAGTTATGATCAGAGCAGTTACTCTCAGCAGAACACCTATGGGCAACCGAGCAGCTATGGACAGCAGAGTAGGTAAGGCCACGCTCACCTGCTGCTAATTCTACAGTGCATCAGTCTCGGGTTTGAGGGAAAGAGAGCAACTATACACATTTAGAGAATCCATGACTTTGTTCCTTTTTAATGGTTACTCTCACATCCTTTTAGGGTATTGGCTGTGTTCTTATAGTCATTATAGTAACAAGTGCGCTGGAACACACAAAAAAGCTATTCTCCATTTAGCAGTGAAATAGTGCCATTCAAGGTGTTGTGTGGTTTCAGGATGGTGAAATTTGGGGGCAGGAGCAGGCTATTGTTTTTACTTTTCTAAACTCAAGAAAATTTTGAGTTTGTGTTTTCTGTCACAAGAGAATGACTGATAGAATTGTACTTTCGATGGTTTTAGCTTTGGTTTTATTGACCCTGTACATGGGTAACAGCTTTCTCTTTGGGAAAAACATAGTAGTTCACAGTACAGAAAGGGGAGGGTAGCATGATGTGAGTCAAATAGTCTTATGACCCAATTGTCAGTAAAGGATATATTTATATCTGGGAAGTCAAACATTACTTCCTCAGCTTAAGCAGTTGACGTGATTTTCTCTACATTATGTAGAGGCTTAATAATCTAAATATCATAGGCAAGTATAAATTCTTAACTGAATACCCTGCTGTGGGGTGAATATTAGGTCCAATAGAGCTCATACCTCATGAGTGGTTAGCAGGTAAACAATATTAATTATTACCTAACAGAAAATTTCAGGTCTTTGCTTTAGATAGTGCATGTAGGTGGCTTCCGCATACAGTCTTGAAAGAATGATGAATTCTGATTTGAAAGAAGACTTTTTAGGGAATAAACAAGATCAACTTGTAACCTAGACTTTTTGTCTGCTGTAAAGGTAAGAAATCAGCTCTGGCCAGTGCTCATGAAATTCCTTCTAAAATACATAGTGAATAATCAGAGCCACTTCGTAGATTTCATCTGCTAGACAGCCTGTGTGGTTGTTAGGTTAAACTGACTGGCCAGTTTCCTACAAAGGCCCTATTTCAGTTGACCTTGGCATTTCAGTATGTTACCATATGTGCAAAGTCCCATTTGATGCTCTTATGTAACAGTATATCCAGGCTATAGCTGGAAGGTTTTATATATGAATTAGTTTTTGACAAATCGTCTTTTTTGGTTTCTTTTTCCTTAATTTTCAGTCTTACTATATTGAAACAGCTGTCTCTTGTGATCAATGACAGCTCCTCCTTTTTCCACTGGAAAGAGGGGGCTTGTGACCTATGTCCGCTCAGTGGAGAAACCAGTATTTTCACATCCTCTCTGGTCTGCCTGCTGATTCTCAGGGCTTTGCTTAAAATGGCTCCAGCTCACTGTGTTACAGCCTTGGTGTAAACTGTTAGGGGTAAGAGTAACAGGAATCCCTGGGTTTTTTCCTTGGGATTGGGATCGATTTTTGTCATTTAATGGGGATGCTTCCCGGTTCATCTGAGCATGAGGAGTGTGTGTGTCTGTCTGTCCTTCCCTTACCGCCCCCTCCTCCCCGTACCTTACTCTGATATTTCCATTATGAGAACTTTGAGTCAAGACTAGATTAATTTGTGGCAGCCCAAGTTAGGAAAGTGTTTTCCTCATCTTTGGTGGGGGGGCAGCAGCCAGTATGGAGGTCAACCCTTGACCTTGGCATTACAGGGCCATACTCTAACCAACTGAGCTAACCAGCCAGCCCCTCCTGGTCTGTTCTTAATAAATGAAAAACCTAAAACCCACAGATACTACGAATTTATAATACCATGGACTTAAATAAATGTTACTCTTGTTTTCAATAGTCCCTTTCAAGAAAAAAGCATTTTCTTTCTTAACAAACCATCTCCCCTTCTCAGACCACATAAATTGGCAACACACGATATTGTAACTGCTTTGGGGGGCGGGGGTGCAGCTGGCCAATGTGGAGATACAAATTCTTGACCTTGGTGTAACTGTCTTTCATAGCTGTTAATATGGAATGAATGGAGCATGTTGATGTCTCTTCTGTGGATATGCTTGATACTCCCTCCTCCTCCTGTAGTGTTCTCTTCCAGAAAATATAGTTGGACGAGTACTGGGTTAGATACAGTTTACAATTGTGTTTATTTCCAAGGTCAGTCCTAACATTGCATATTGCTCATAAACTGGGAGAGTTCTTAAACCTAAGAATTTTGTGGTTGAGAAACAAAGTCTCACTTTTCAATTTTTGCTTTTAGACCGCAAGATGGTAACAAGCCCGCTGAGACTAGTCAACCTCAATCTAGCACAGGGGGTTACAACCAGCCCAGCCTGGGATATGGACAGAGTAACTACAGTTATCCCCAGGTACCTGGGAGCTATCCGATGCAGCCAGTCACCGCACCTCCATCCTATCCTCCTACCAGGTCAGTCTCCTTCTCATGGCCAGTGAGCTAGTAGAATAACAAAACAGATTTTTTCAGGTTATTGACCAGCTGGCTTTGTCTTCTTCAGATAAGGTATGTTATTTGGCTGTCTGAGTGATAATTCCAACCATTAAAGCCTGAGTCTTGGGTTCCCATACCATGCCTGGCAGCTAATAAATATTCTCTCTGTAGAGACAAAAACATTTTTACCACTCTAGGTTCTTTAAATTTTGCTTTTTTAGTTAACTCAGAAGGATGAGAAGCAGAAGTATATGAAAGCATGTAGACAGTCATAGAAGCCACCTTATATAATGCAATTAGGATGGCTAATGTGCAGGGCATTATAAAAACAGAAACTTTACCTTAATCATTTTATGTTTAACTTACCACACATACAGGTCTGTTCATGCACCAGTCTTTTAATGTTTGGGCCAAAACTAAATTAATACTGAAGTATTAATTTAGTTTTGCTAGAAGTAACAGTCCCTTTTTCTGCACCCATTTCATTGGTTTACACATTAAAGTGCAGCAGACGTGAACACATTTAGGAACAAATACAGCTGACTGTGAGTAAATGTCTTTGTACAACTTGGAGCAAAAGTGGGCAGGGCTTACAGCACTTCAGCTTACAGCAGTTCTACAGAGCAGGCCTGTACCTGTTGGGCTGAGAGCGCTTAATCTGGAAAGTTGAATAGGTGCACATTGAGAGAGACTATTGAATTCATACAGCTGTGATGAGGGATGTAGTGTGATAGACCCTTAGTTTTTTTTTGTTTGTTTGTTTTGTTTTGTTTTTTTTCTAAAGATGACCGGTAAGGGGATCTTAATCCTTGACTTGGTGGTGTCAGCACCACACTCTCCCAAGTGAGTTAACCGGCCATCCCTATATAGGGATCTGAACCCATGGCCTTGGTCTTGTCAGCACCACACTCTCCCAAGTGAGCCACGGGCTGGCCCTTAGACCCTTAGTTTAATTGCACTTTAAAATGTATTGTGCTTTTTGTTTCTTATATCATGGTTAGTTAGGAGTTTAATACCAGTTCTTGCAAGCTTTATTTCTGTGCACAAATGTATCTTTGGTTAGTTTCCCTGCTATGTAATTGACATTGATCTATTATTCATCTTTCATAGAATGCCTGCATCTTGAAGTTTATCTGTTTTTTCTTTATTAATGCCCAGATCTCATAGACAGGTCATACTGGCTAGCTGCCCAAAAATAACCAAAAAACATAGATGAGGTGGCGTATCTGAAAGGTTGAAACTATTTTTCAGCAATTTTGAATACTTAGATGAATCTTTAAGGGAAAAGTACCGTTTCTGTGTGGTGTGTGTGGGCTCCCGCCTTCCTGCCCCAATTACATACACAAACACTACCCCCAGGCAGCCTTCTCTCCAGAAAAGCATTGTCATCATTTAGGAGAATTATCGGAGACAGGTTTGGAACTGAACACTTCGCTTAACTTTTACTGCTTTTTTTCAGTCCCCTTTTCACTGAGTCAGCCTTCCTTGATTGCACATACACGTATTCTTCTCGTTATACAGGAAGCATCTAATTCCCAAATTTGCTTTGAATACAGTTGAAAATAACTTGTTTTGGGCCGGCCCATGGCTCACTTAGGAGAGTGTGGTGCTGACAACACCAAGTCCAGGGTTAAGATCCCCTTACCGTTCATCTTTTTAAAAAGGGAAAAAAAGGGCCAGCCTGGCGGCGCTCCCGCCGAGGGTTCGGATCCCATATAGAGACCGGTCCGCTCACTGGTTGAGCGCGGTGTGGACGCGACACCGAGGGTTGCGATCCGTTGCCGGTCACGAAAAAAGAGACAAAAAGGAAAAAAAAAAAATCAGTTATTCTTTTTTTTTCCTTTTTGTCTTTTTTCGTGACCGGCAACGGATCGCAACCCTCAGTGTCACGCCCGTACCTGACCGGGACCAGCCACGGGATCGCAACCCTCGGTGTTGCTCCCGCCCCTCGCTCAGCCAGTGAGCGGCCGGTCTGTATGTGGGATCCGAACCCTCGGCGGGAGCGCCACCGCGCTTCCCAAGCGGCGCACTATAGCAGTGCACCACCGGGCTGGCCCCAAAACTGATGTTTTTAATAGGGGTGGGAAGGTATAAAAGGAGACTGGTGGGGGTGGTGCTGCTGGTTAGCTCAGTTGGTTAGAGCACTACCTTCTAACACAAAGGTCAAAGGTTTGGATCCCCCTGCTGGCCAGCCTCCAAAAATAATAGTAATAATAAAAATAAAAGACTCTCTAAGGGTTGTGCAGATGGGTCGTAATAATTATCCTCTTCCCACCCATTTAAAGCTTTATTGTTCTGAATACAAAAATATTTGCTTATTTAAGTTCAGTTGCATTTTTAAGAATGTGTCACATGCTGCAAATGTCTCTTATTCAGAGTATTTGAAGAAATAACCTTTTCTTTCTAAAAAGCTTTTTTTCTTTTTTTCCTTTCAGCTATTCCTCTACACAGCCGACTAGTTATGATCAGAGCAGTTACTCTCAGCAGAACACCTATGGGCAACCGAGCAGCTATGGACAGCAGAGTAGCTATGGTCAACAAAGCAGCTATGGGCAGCAACCTCCCACTAGTTATCCCCCCCAAACTGGATCCTACAGCCAGGCTCCAAGTCAATATAGCCAGCAGAGCAGCAGCTACGGGCAGCAGAGTGAGTTGCTAAGAGAGAAAATCAAATAAGAATGATTGTGTGGAGTTTCTGAATATGAGGAATGGTCTTGACCATTATTTACTTCTGGAATCCAGGATGGATCTTTAGTGCATAAATCCCTAGCTAACAGCTTGGATGTCCCTACACTTCAGTGCTTTCTTCCAATTTATTTGTTAGTATGTCTTGCAAATAAGGAAAGAGATACTATAACTGACCAGTAAAATTGTTTTAGCCTGCTCTCTTTGGGAAGGTTATATTCAGTGAATGAAACTGGCCTTTATTATGGCCTGTCCACTTCTAGTCATTAAGAGAGAGTGGGCAGACAGCTTTTTAATTTTTTTAATAAAGATGACCGGTAAGGGGATCTTAACCCTTGACTTGGTGTTGTCAGCACCACGCTCACCCAGTGAGCTAACTGGCCATGCCTATATGGGATCTGAACCTGTGGCCTTGGTGTTATCAGCACCACACTCTCCCAAGCGAGCCATGGTCCAGCCCCGGCAGACAGCTATTGAAAGCTACTGTGACCTTTTTTTTTTTTTTGTCTTTTGTCTTTTTCCGTGTCTGGCAACGGATCGCAACCCTCGGTGTTGCTCCCGCGCCTCGCTCAGCCAGTGAGCGGGAACCGGTCTGTATGTGGGATCCAAACCCTCGGGCGGGAGTGCCACCGCGCTTCCCAAGCGGCGCACTATCCATTGCACCACCGGGCCGGCCCAGCTACTGTGATCTTGATAGTCAAAGTAAAAGCTATATTTTTGGGTTTTGTTTACATCAGTAAAGCAAAAAAAAAAAAAAAATCCTCCTCATAGAATACTTACAGTTCTTGTGTGTGAGGAAGTAACCAAAAACCCAAAACTATCTTTTTTTTTTTTTTTTTTTTGTCTTTTTCCATGTCCGGCAACGGATTGCAACCCTCAGTGTCGCCCCCATACCGGACCGGGACCGGCAACGGGAT
>NW_007726646.1:142832-158930 GCF_000696425.1 Galeopterus variegatus | reverse complement strand
TTTTTGTCTTTTGTCTTTTTCTGTGTCTGGCAATGGATCGCAACCCTCGGCGTTGCCCCCGCGCCTCGCTCAGCCAGTGAGCGGGAACCGGTCTATATGTGGGATCCGAACCCTCGGCGGGAGCGCAGCCGCGCTTCCCAAGTGGCGCACTAGCGCAGTGCGCCACCGGGCCGGCCCCCAAAACTATCTTTAAATTTAATTTCTACCTGGATTGTTGCTCTTTTTAAATTAAATAACATCCATGGGCATGTCTCTTTATGACTGTGAAATGAGTAGTGCTATTTGATGGAGCTCAGCCCCCCACCAACATGCTAAAGCCCTAAGAACCCTGGCTCTATTTTTGTTTCTTGTAGCTTAAAGAAGTTGCTTTTGGAGACATCTTGGGATACAGAACCTTATAAACTGTATGTTGACCAGAGGGCTTTTTTTGTTTGGAAGTGGTTTATTCTAGGCTAATTATAAGGTTATTTCAGCCTCCATGACCAGTAGTTTTTGTTGAACTTAAAAGAGCCTGCTGGTTAGGGGTATTCTATCATGGTATAAAGAAGATGGTGCTTTGGTTAGTGCCTTGCAATTGAGAGTTCTGTGATTCCAGGAGAAAGTAATACATCAGGCAGTGGTGTAGATGCTGGTCCATGGCTTACAAATGTGACTCTTTCCTCAGGTTCATTCCGACAGGACCACCCCAGTAGCATGGGTGTTTATGGGCAGGAGTCTGGAGGATTTTCCGGACCAGGAGAGAACCGGAGCATGAGTGGCCCTGATAACCGGGGCAGGGGAAGAGGGGGATTTGATCGTGGAGGCATGAGCAGAGGTGGGCGGGGAGGAGGACGCGGTGGAATGGGGTAAGAGCAAACCTTTTCTCCTTTTACCTAATTTTGTTTCATCCATAGGATTTTCAATGGAAAGAAGGGACTGAAAGACATAAGAAATTTATTTCTACATTTCCATGGACAATCTGTTGAGCCCAGGCCATCTTCTAAAACATGGAAATGTCATCTTTGTGGCATATATTAAGTGGCAGTTTGCTTTTTTCCCTGCCAATATACTTCGTTGGGTTGGGGAGAACAAACAATGGCTTTGAAACTAGAGCTTTCAGTTCCCTTCATGG
Organism: Galeopterus variegatus; assembly: GCF_000696425.1. Lineage (NCBI taxonomy): Eukaryota > Metazoa > Chordata > Mammalia > Dermoptera > Cynocephalidae > Galeopterus > Galeopterus variegatus. The sequence goes on along the minus strand of NW_007726646.1, from coordinate 157,819 downwards.
TTTCCAGAGGTGAAAAGCCTCTGTGGGTTATAGATCTGGGATGGAACACACACAATCCTTCTAACAACTGTAGGTTTTTAACTAATTGCCTCTAAGTGGTTGTCTTGAAATACCTGGTGTATATACTGCAGAAAAGGAATGCAGCTGTTTTCCGCAATGTTTGTCCCCAACTTCTGTTTGTACTCAGAACTGTTGAACATAATGATGAAGATCTTGATCCCATAACCCTTAAACTATGGCCCGAGGTATACCTGATACAGAGTTTGGTTGGAGCGCAGAAAAATCCAGTAGCTTTTTTGCAGAGTAATGTATATAATTACAGGATCACTCCCCATTGGAGATTTTGAAGTCTAAATCGGTTTGACCATTTTGATTGATGGCACGATCTGGTTTAGAAAATTTTGTTTAAATCAGTAACATAACCCTGCTACCTCTGCCTGCCCTTTTCCTTTCTCCCCCCATCCCCTTTTCCCTTTCTGGTGTCTGTACTTTGATAAAGGTGAGATATAATGTTGGCGGTTAACATAATCCAGGAGGCTTAGTTCTGTGTGTGTTCTGTCCCTATATAAGCTAGTAAAAAAAAAAAAAAAAAAGAAAGTTATGCAGAATGTTATATTAAGTATAAAACTGGATTTGGTACCACTGTTCAAGGAAAAATTAACATTTCTTTTTTATAGAATGGACTTCAAAATTAAATAGATAACTAAAGATCAACTTTTTTTCATATTAGCAAATCTCTCTACTATTGAGAAAAAGATAATCCTGTTTTGCATATTCTGCATAACTTTAAAAAACAGTCTTCAGTGAAATCTTTATTGGAAGAATCAGTCATTTTACAACATGCAAAATTTTATGAATAATTTGTTATAAAGTAAAATCAATCTGATTTGAAGAATATCATTCCATTATAAAGGTTTCACTTTATGTTTTATAATAGACATAGACACTTGAAATTACTATCATCACGTCTCAAATCACCTAGATTTCTTAGTATTTTTCAATTGCAAAAACAATTTCAGGTTTATTTATTTTGATACTCCAGAAATAATAATTCTACTGATTTTGCTAGTAAAGGGGGCCTCTCTTTCTGGATGAGAAGTCTCTCCTGGAGCCATAGAAGAGACCATGGCTTTCCCCATAGGTTTTTCAACAGACTGTGAAGCAGTCTGTTGGATCTTGTGGGGACAGGACAGGGGCATTTTCCCCTCCCCCTTTTTTTATTGTGGTGTGGTGATGGTTTTCAGTGTCTTCTACAGGTAAGGCACTCAATGTTGTTAACATGCCCTTTTTCATTGCCTCAGTATTTTGATATTTTCATTGGCTGTTAAACGTGGAAACTTTTTAACATGCTTTGTCGCATTTATATGCTACAGGTTACAAAGTGAGAGCCTTGTATACACTTCAGTACTTAAAAAGTACCCGTACTCAGTACTCAGCCGGCAGCATAATGAAAAGTGGGACTAGACACGGTGTCCATATGGAGAGGAAAAATATACATAGAATATTTTTAACAAAATGTATTCATTGTATAAATGGAATCCTTCTGTAACTTTGGTAACTGCATACTTGTTGTTTGGTAATGAACCAGAGGAGGTATAATACTCTAGAATTGTGTAACATTAAAGTGTAAACTTTTGTGTTTAAAGAGAGAGAACATTTTATGGTGTGTACTTTTAAAAAGGAAACAAAGCTGCATGCAACAGCTTGAAATGTATATTCAGGTATTAAAGGTGCAATACTGGTTAGAAATAAACTCAGGGCCTCCCACTGGGGAGCTGCCTTTGTTTAATTTTTAAAGAAACCAAAACCTAACCAAAAAAGCTCAATTCGTATTTCCCCTTCCCTCTTTAAGATATGTCATTTTATACTGCCATAGTCATTATTCGTAACTGGTATGTCTATAAAGTTGCACCCCCAGTCCGTTGAGCCTTGGTATTTGTTGTAAATTCTCCTTTCACAGCAATTGTAAAATCCATTAGTACCCTGAAATGTATGGCTTTATGCTGAAGATTGGCTGGATGCGTCCTCTGATGTGTGTTATAGGCATTTAATGTGGTTGTCTCCTGCTTTATTACACTGTGACTTGTTAGGATGCCCAGGGCCTCGTTTGGCTCTCCCCTGGGAGAGGTTGAGGGTGCACCTTTATGACCATAGGAAGGTTCATCACAGCAGTGGCCCCACTTGCTCCTCCTCTCCACACCAATCTCTCCCAGTTTTTCAGCTGTTGGGGTGGGTGTTTGGGATCTGTTTTTTTCTCCCTAATTTGCCAAGTATTGCACTATTAATACCAGCCCCCGAAATGAAAGGAACCAACCACACTGGTGTGTACAATCAGACAAGCAAGGTTGTATATTAAGGAAATTTGAGCAAGCTGCCCTGAAGAAAGGCATAGTGACAAGATGAGAGAGATGCATTGTTTGGAGATGTGTTTAGCCAGTGCCCTTCTTCCCCACGAGCCCCCCCAAGGCTCAGAGCGGTACTGGCTTTTAAAGGGAAAGGCCTTCATTTCTTCGTTTATCCCCCCAGCAGCGCTGGAGAGCGAGGTGGCTTCAATAAGCCTGGTGGTAAGTTTTTGAGTATTACCATGGATAGTGTTTAAAAAAAAAATACAGTCAGTTTTTAGAAAACTATAATTTTTTATTAGTTTCATAAGTGGTTTAAAAATGATCTATACAAAAGAGACTAATGGGTACTGCCGGCATTGTTTTAGGGGTAATAAGGTTAACCTATGGTTACAAAACAAAGGGTAACTTCAAGTATTGAGCCAACTGCTTCTGTAATATGGGGGAGAGTACATTTTTAAATTTTGGTTTATTTGGAAGAAAAATTTTTACTTAAATTTAACACTAATTTGGCACATAAGCATTGAGAGTGTATTTGGTTAATGGTTTAGAAACAAACCAGCAAAGAAAAAAGCAAACCCTAGCAAACCTTTCACAAATATTAAAAGAGGCACTGCTCCATTTTAGCAGTGCAGGTCATTTTGAACTTAATGAATCCCTATCAAATGGTGGTGTAGTAGATAGCTATGTGTGTTTGTAAGATTTTTAGCTTGCAAGACGTGCACTAATAATATTTTATATGATCTTTCCTGGTTGGCAGGACCCATGGACGAAGGACCAGATCTTGATTTAGGTAATTTTGAATTCTTGAACTTTATATTGTGCTTTATCAATGAATGTCACAGAAGTAAGTGCATGCTAGAGTTCAGCAGCCTGCTAGATCATTGTGACATTCTTGCTGTCGGGCATTTTGGGGCTTCCTTTATCATGAGCATCTACTCATAATCTCCTTAAATAAAGTAAATCATAAGTTCCATGGCATTCCTATTGGTATGGTTGGTAGTTCTCTTACATTTGTGAATACCATTGGGCATTAGTGACCAGTTGGTTAAGAAGCCCCCATAGATACATGACAATGACTCCCCTTCTGTCCTGTTTCCTCTGGAAGGCCCACCTGTAGATCCGGATGAAGACTCTGACAACAGTGCAATTTATGTGCAAGGATTAAATGACAATGTGACTCTAGATGATCTGGCAGACTTCTTTAAGCAGTGTGGGGTTGTTAAGGTAAGTGAAAGCATAACCAGGTGATCTGGCAGAGCTTCAGATCACAGAATATTCTAAAGACAGAAGTGATGTTGAGAGTTGTTTCAAACGTTTCCTGACTATTCTTTCTGGACATCTTGTGGTTTGCTCCTTAAAACACAAGAAAAAAATTTTTTTAGCTATCTTTAGATAGAATAGAAATGCTAAACACAATAGCTTCATACAGCTGGGAGGGGAGCATATTTCATCATAGTGGAGGAAACAGTAAGGGCAGATCTCCTGGGGCAGGAATTTGGCAAGTTCAAGGGAGCTGGTATAACAGGAAGGTTTTGGTCTGAGCTACTGAAATGGTGGTGAGGTTGTTAGTGCAATGGAGGATGACTAAGAGGTGGGGTGGTTGATCAGTAGCTCAAAAGTTTGGGAATCTTCTGTTCCACTTATAAATACATCATAAGGTGGCTTTCTGGGGCAGTGAATGTTGCGTTGCACTTCTAAGTACATCACAAATTATGCATTATGGTTAATAGACCATTATGTTGTTTCAAGGTTTTTACTATACAAACAGTGTTGCAATGGACATTTTGTACATCTCCTGCACAGTGCATGAGTTTCTCTAGTGTATATACAGTTGATTCTTGTTATGGTAGTTCTATGATAGAGCAACAAACACGGAATTAGTGAATGCCGAACTGCTGTTCCTAGGAGAAGTTGGTACAATCTCACAGATTATAATCTGAAATTCCAAAAACAACTCATCCTGGTAGATTCTGTCTTCATTTTCCAAAAGAGAAAAGTTCAGAAGTGTTAAATGATTTGCCTGAGGTCAACTTACTAACAGATTTTCAGACTCTTCCAACTAGCCCCAGAACTAGAGCTTCTTGCACTGCCCTGCCCCTTACTCTGGTCATCTCCACAGAGAGCTGGAACAAGAGCTCAGAGTGCTGTCTTCAGCCTCAGGTGGGACGTGCACATCAGCCATCTTAAATTTTTTGCCACTCTGCTTATGTCAATGAACAACTGCAAAAAGTGCCACAAGTATTGCTTTTGGAGTTACAAATAAATTTTATTGAGGAGGCAAATTCATAAATATTGAATTCTCAAATAATGAGGATCACCTGTACCTAATAGTGGAATTCTGGTTCTTAAATTGTGTACAGGTTTAGCTTCACAAAATAGCAGTATATCTCACCAACTTAGATTCTAGCCAGCATTCCTGATATATTTACCTCATCCTCCCCCAAACTGGGAATCACCTGACTTCTGATCTGGTGGAAGAGAATGAGTGTGTGGTTTCAATTCACTTTTCCTTGACTGCTAATAAGGTTTTCTGATTGCATATTCTCTTCTATGAAATGCCTGTTGTCTTAACACTTGTTTTTCATTGGGTGGTTTGACTTTTATTGATTTACAGGTAGTTCTTTATATTGTATGAAAGATAATCCATGTCTGTGTTGCAGATAATCTACTCCCAGTTTGTGGCTTGTTTTTTAAATTTTCTTTTGATGGATAGAAGTTCGTGATTTTTTTTTTTTTTTTTTTTTTTTTTTTCCGTGTCCGGCAACGGATCGCAACCCNGCCTCGCTCAGCCAGTGAGCGGGAACCGGTCTGTACGTGGGATCCGAACCCTCGGGCGGGAGCACCGCCGCGCTTCCCAAGCGGCGCACTATCCAGTGCGCCACCAGGCCGGCCCTAGAAGTTCGTGATTTTAATGTAGTTGAAGTTTCAGTCTTTTTTCTTACTGGTTTGTGTCTTTTTTGTTTGTTTGTTTACAAGACTTCATTCCAGCAACATTTACTTGAAAGGCCCACCCTTTCCCCAGTGTAATGTTTACCCATGCAGAATTCTTGGCTCTGTTGTGTACTTTTCATCAATTTGTGTGATCTTGTGTTAATACCACAGTGAATTACTGTTTCTTTATGCTAAATTGATAGCTAATAGGCAAATTCTTCTGTTTTTTTTTTTCAATTATGTTTTACTATTTTCACTCCGTGCTTTTCTATATAAATTTTTGAATCAGTTCATGAACCTGTAAATTTTAAAACCTAAAAACCCTCACTTTTACTAAATATGTAAAACAATTTGAGAATTGACATTTTAAAAATATTGAGTAATATTTTTTTTCCATGGACATTGTATATCTCCCTTTTCATTTAGGTCTTTCATAAAGACCATCTCCTTAAAGAACTTGCAAATTTTTACTAGTTTTATTTCTTTTTTTTCTTTTTTTTTTTTTGTCTTTTTGTCTTTTTCCGTGTCCGGCAACGGATCGCAACCCTCAGTGTTGCCCCCGCACCGGACCGGGGACCGGTAACAGGACTGCAACCCTCGGTGCTGCCCCCGCGCCTCGCTCAGCCAGTGAGTGGGAACCGGTCCATATGTGGGATCCGAACCCTCGGGCGGGAGCGCCGCCGCGCTTCCCAAGCGGTGCACTATCCAGTGCGCCACCGGGCCGGCCCATTACTAGTTTTATTTCTAAGTTTATTTTCAAGTTGCTGTGGTTAATGGTACTTTTTGTTTATTTATTTTTTTCTTCTTTCGTTCACCTGTATAATGTTTTTTGGGTTTTGTTTGTTTTTTAAACGACATTTCCTGATTGTTACAGCTATGTAGAAATAGTTTATTTTGGTAAATCGAAAATCAGATGAGATTTCTCTCTGCTTGTTTGCATGTGCACACTTGTATACACACACATGATCCCACTCCCAAAAGCTAAATTGTTTTAGTTTCTACTGTCATGATCTACCTCCTCTTTGCAAAGATGAACCCCAAAATGGTTGCGCTTGCACTTTATCATTAAGATATTATTTTAAAAATTTTAGTATGTATGTAATATGTTGTTGATTCAGGTGTATGGGGCTTATTCTGGTTAAGTAGTGTTTAATATCAAAATTTTGGAAAATAAAGGAGATTAAAAAATACACTTTCCCATTATTTATACCACTATATTGCCATATTTCCTTTCAGTCTTTGTGTCATGTCCTTCTTAAAGACATATGTATCAGTACAGATACACTGTTAACAACTGTTTCCTTTTTTTTAAAGCTGTATAGTTATTTCTTTTTTTTTTTAAAGATGACCGGTAAGGGGATCTTAACCCTTGACTTGGCGTTGTCAGCACCATGCTCAGCCAGTGAGCTAACCGGCCATCCCTATATGGGATCTGAACCCAGGGCCTTGGTGTTATCAGCACCGCACTCTCCCGAGTGAGCCACCGGCCGGCCCCCTGAATAGTTATTTCTCAAGCATTGCTAGATATATAAACAAACATGTATTGATTAGATTTTTATCATATGCATAAATAATGCAAAAAATATACATGAAGATACATATTGTTGTACAACGTGGCTCCTGAGTTCAAGGCACCTACATCTGATTTTCAGTTGAAAAACTATTCATCTGTTCTAGCTCTGGAGGAAATACTGTGTTGGACTTAAAAGTCCATGTAGCACACTTACAGCCTTGTGCACTATACTTAATGATTTAAGAGTAATTTTCTTTATGCTAGTCATGTCTTACGTGATGGCATCAGAGCCTAACTGCCCTTAAGAAGTGGCTGTACTCACTAAATGCCTTATAGAGCATAAAAAATGTTGAGGTGGGTGCACAGTCACCAGGAGAAGATGGCTAGGGAAGGAATGGGGTCCATCCTGTTTACTTACATACTTTGGAACTTTGGGTCTATTTTGGTTTTATGGTAAAACACATCTAAGTGGGGAATCACCTAAAGACATGTTTGTTGTAGAAATTTAGGAAAAAACTCACCCAGAATTCAGGTTGGTCATTTGGCTCAGTTGATCAGAGCGTAACCTTGTAACACCAAAGTCAAGGGTTCGGATCCCCATCCTGGCCAGCCACCAAAGGAAAAAAAAAAAGTGACCCATCATAATTCTGCGTAGAGATAGACTAACATCTAGTGATTGTGTGTCTGCATGTGAAAAATTACTGCTTATGACAGTCTGAGGAACTTTTGAGTGTCACATTGACTTTCTTCCCCCAAACAAGTATATTCTAGTCACAGCCTAATTGTGATATTTTATGTCTAGATGAACAAAAGAACTGGGCAACCCATGATCCACATCTACCTGGACAAGGAAACAGGAAAGCCCAAAGGCGATGCCACAGTGTCCTATGAAGACCCGCCAACTGCCAAGGCTGCTGTGGAGTGGTTTGATGGTAGGATGTGCTCGGAGTTATAACTCTGTTCATTCTGGAGCACATGTAGGGTCTTGGAGTAAATATTGCATGTGTCAATTTGCGAGTGAAACAGAATCTTGCTAACGTTAGATGCTGGTAGAACTCCATTCTCTGAAGTGGTTCTAGGGACAAGGGACAAATGTACTTTCTCTCTGTGTAACTATAGGGTGTGGCAGGAGGGAGGAATTTTTAAGACCCAGAGGAGCAAGACCTTGTCTGCTTCTGGTGGAAGCTACTTGCCTGTCTCCTTTAAACCATGATGGCCCAGTCACTGATGCTAGGCTGGGAGATCCCTTTACATTCAGGCATTAATGATACAGATCTACCTTGCTTAAAAGCTTAACTGCTTCTCCGGGCACAGATATTATCAGATGGTACGAAAAATCTTTCAAATGAAACATCTTAGCTACTCTATATTTGAGTATAAATATATGTACATTTAAATAAGGCCTTGACATCAATTCTGGAATTTCATTTCTGGTAAAACCATCTTGAATGTGTCAAAGGACAAGTCCTGGCTCTTCTCTCTTAGTTATTTCATGCTCTTCTTGTCCCTGCTTCTCACCCTATTCTGGGCAAGGATCTCAGCGCACACTTAGCCCCCCACCAGCATACTGTCCAGCCACCCCTTCCACCAAAAAAAAAAAAAATTTTTTTCCTGGCCTTGCCAGTAAAAGATCTTAGAGAAGATTACAAGAGGGGCAGACTTGATGCATCTGGGGATGATCAAGTTTAATGGTGAAAAGAGAGCATACTCTAGCTTTCTCTAGTCCCTCAGGAAGGGAAGAGTAGAGTTGGGGAGTAACTGATGTTCTGTTATCTTATTCCAGGGAAAGATTTTCAAGGGAGCAAACTTAAAGTCTCTCTTGCTCGGAAGAAGCCTCCAATGAACAGCATGCGGGGTGGTATGCCACCCCGTGAGGGCAGAGGGATGCCGCCACCACTCCGTGGAGGTACTTATTGGACACTTTCTCTGAGCTACTTCCGTAAAGTTCTTTAGTACACTTCTTGCCCTTGGAACACTTGATTACTAGAGTGAAGATTCCATTAGAAATACTATAAAGATGTGTAGAGTCAGCAGTAGTAGACTGAGAGCTAACAGTGTTTGTGGGAGTAAAAGGAAGGGGAGAAGAGCATGGGTTGATTGGTCAGAGGCTGGCTCCCTGTGGAGCCACTCAGCCTGGTAGTTGTCAGGAAGGAGCTGATACCTGAGCTAGGCCTTTGGGGCAGGTGATGGGGAAGTGACAACAGCAGTGTCTGGATTCACTTAGTGATTTTTATTTCCCTATAGCAAATCTGGAGCTATAAAGAGGTGATTTGCTGTTTCTTGTTGCAGGTCCAGGGGGCCCAGGAGGTCCCGGGGGACCCATGGGTCGCATGGGAGGCCGTGGAGGAGACAGAGGCAGCTTCCCCCCAAGAGGGCCCCGGGGTTCCCGAGGGAACCCCTCTGGAGGAGGAAATGTTCAGCACCGTGCTGGAGACTGGCAGTGTCCCAATCCGTATGTACTTGCTTGGCAAACCAATGCCCTGGTGAAGTTGCTGAATTCTTTGTGTCTAGAGGAGTGGAACAATGACCCTGATGACTGCTGGGGGTGGGGGGAGGCACTAACCAGCCATTCCCCAGCTTTTTCAGAGGCTTCTGAAAAGGCCACCATTTATTACCCCGGGCCTGTGGGTGCACTGCTGTGGCTCTAAAGCCATTTTCTGTAGGCAGATACTGTTAATGGTTTGTGACTGGGGACCCAGTGGTTGTGGTGGTACAGAATGTACTGCTCAAGCGTTTCCTTTGCTTGTTCGACTAGTTGGTGATTTCTTCTGTGATATGATTTTATGCAGGGGTTGTGGAAACCAGAACTTCGCCTGGAGAACAGAATGCAACCAGTGTAAGGCCCCGAAGCCTGAAGGCTTCCTCCCGCCACCCTTCCCGCCCCCGGGTAGGTACAGGTTTTGTTTTGTGAGCATCCCTCAGCTTCCTGGTGCTAACCCTCTTTTGTTATTTAGTGGGCTTGGTAAACAGCAACTGCCCACTCTCAGAACCTTAGGTTATAGTCTTGTCTTTTCTAAATTGTCACCCAGATGTTGAGTAGAAGTGTCTGCTTTGTTTCTGCTCTGGGAGAGAAGGAAGCAGATGCTGAGCAGCCTCTGCGGCGTGTCCACAGATGTCCTCTGCGGCGTGTACCCACTGACTGTTGTCCCCGTCCTTTCCTCACCTTAGGTGGTGATCGTGGCAGGGGAGGCCCTGGTGGCATGCGGGGAGGAAGAGGTGGCCTCATGGACCGTGGTGGTCCTGGTGGAATGTTCAGAGGTGGCCGTGGTGGAGACAGAGGTGGATTCCGTGGTGGCCGGGGCATGGACCGAGGTGGCTTTGGTGGAGGAAGACGAGGTGGCCCTGGGGGGCCCCCTGGACCTTTGATGGAACAGATGGGAGGAAGAAGAGGCGGACGTGGAGGACCTGGAAAAATGGATAAGTATGTGATGGTGAAAAGTGGCTGTGGGTGCAGCCAGACGACAGCCCCTTCCCAGCTTTGACTGGAGCAAGGCCAGGTGGCACTAGGAGCAATGGAAATCTTGGCCAGAGCTGGGGATGAGTCAGAAGAAGGGGGCACCTCAGAGCTCTGGGAGGGCTTCCTTGCCTGGCCGCATTCTAACCAAAAGGCCCTGTTTGCCTTGCAGAGGCGAGCACCGTCAGGAACGCAGAGACCGGCCCTACTAGACGCAGAGACCCCGCAGAGCTGCATTGACTACCAGATTTATTTTTTAAACCAGAAAATGTTTTAAATTTATAATTCCATATTTATAATGTTGGCCACAACATTATGATTATTCCTTGTCTGTACTTTAGTATTTTTCACCATTTGTGAAGAAACATTAAAACAAGTTAAATGGTAGTGTGCCGAGTTGTTTTTTTCCTTCTTTTAAATAAAGATGGTTGTTTAACTAAGACTTAACAATGGGAACCCCTTGTGAGCATGCTCAGTATCATTGTGGAGAACCAAGAGGGCCTTTAACTGTAACAATGTTCATGGTTGTGATTTTTTTTTTTTTTTTAAATAAAATTCCAAATGTTTATAAACGGTCATCCTTCTCAGCCTCTGTTCTGCAGTCACTGCATGTCTACCTGGAGCATACCCCAGACCCACCAGGGAGTGGGGCACCATCCAGCTAAGTAGCTTGTTCAAGTGTCGTGTGAGGGAACATCTGAGATGTCGTGACATAAAACAGCACAGTGTTGGTCATGGAAACACAAAGCTGGCATGCACATCTGAACCCTTGACCTTGGTGTTAAAACATCAGGCAGGCCTATTTCTGTCAGCCAAAAGAAATTGCTGGGCTGCACTGGGCTCAGCTGCCCTCAGCATGGATTCTGAGCCACCTCAAAGGGTCAAAGGGCTACATAAATTTGGTCAGGGCCCGGGGGGTGGGGGGGAATGGGCAGGGCAGGGAGTGAAGCAGAAGAGGTGGGAGGAAAAAATTCAGAGAAAGAGTCTGGCCTAGATTCAGCACCCTGCTCCGAAGTCCCCAAGAGCTCCCAGTTGGTCACCGCTAGAATAAACATTTCTAACAGGCTTGTGGTCCCACTAGGCCACTCGCATAGGCCTGGCAAAGGTTGTGGGGCCATTGGGGAGATTGATGTACGCCCCACATGCAGACAGAAGACTGCACGCAGGGAGTGGCTCCCTGCTGCATGGGAAAGAGCATGGGCTCCAGAGCTGCAGCAGCTGTGGGGTTGAGGACAGCTGGGGCTGACAGCTGGCCCTCGCACTGGCCCATCCTGCCCCACTCCTGCCAGAGTTGCTGGGCACAGGGTGAGCAGTGGGCGTAGCGTGGTTGAGACAGGTAAAAAGCGGACCCCTTGGGCTTTCTAGTTTTGCTTCTGTCCCATCGAGGGCACTGGAGGCAGCTCGGGATCACCGGTCCCAGCCAGGAGCGAAGCAGACCAGCAGGAGTCCTTGTGGTTGGACTTACAATCTGGACAGAGTACCTCCTGCAAGTCACTCACTCATCCTGGCTGTGCTCATAGGCTCAGTCTAGCCTCTGAATTAACCCAACCAGTGCCGAGGTTTCTGGAGCTTCCCAGCAATGAGGATTTTGTTTAAACACTCCATGGCCCTCATCTGACTTCTGGCTACAACCAAGGCTCAGCAGGCTGTTCTCTGACACCCAGCAGTGGGTGCAAGAAACTTGGCCATGTGCCCACTGGCTAAGGGCCAGAAGGAGGTGGTATGGAAGCCATAGCATTCTGTACACAGAGGTGACCGCTGGGGGTCTATGAGGATGGGCTCAAGACATCCATAGCCCAAACCTGTCACTCCAGCAGTTTCTGTAGCTTCCCTTAGTCCTGCAAAGAACAGGGGAGGCCACAAGGCTTTCTTAGAGGTGGCCCCATGGACCCTGGGCCACCACACAGCAGAGAAGGTCAAGGCAGAGATCCTCCCTGCCTTGGGCCAGGGGTCTGACCGCACCAGTGAGGTCTGTACCACACCTGCCTGGAATCAGATATTGGAGCCCCTGGTGTAGAAGAAGCCTCTAATAACAGGCCACAGCTCATGGGACTGGAGAGGGAGGAATGAATTCCTTTGTCACCCCCTCCTCCCAGAGGAGTAGTGGACATACACCCCAGCACCTGGACTGCACTTAGTAATGTATTATTTTTCACAATTCTATGATGAGACTACTACTATTGACCCATTCTACAGATGGTGCAACTGAGGCTCAGGGAACTTAACCCTCCCACCCAATGACCAACAGCTAGGCCTGGATTCAGTCTGACCCTCCTACGTCCAGAGCCCGAAAGTGCAGCAAGATAGATACAAGCAGGGGTCAAATTCCTGCACAGCCTAGCTGGTTAGCTCAGTTGGTTATAGCACCACCTTATAACCCCAAGGTCAAAGGTTTGAGTCCCTGCACTGGCCAGCCACCAAAATAACCAAAACAAACTCCTGCACAGCTGCTGACCACACACATTCCTCACTCTCTCTGGCCTCAGTTTCCCCAAATTATAAAATGAGAACACACAAAAGTATCAGTTTATCAGGTTACTTTAAGGATTATTTAGTATCCACACCCTGATTCTACCTCCCCCTCAAAACCTGCACCCCATCCCCCTTCTCTAGCTGTCCTCCCCTCTCCAGGTATTAGCAGCTCCATCCTTCCAGTGCTCAGCCCCAAACTTGTGGGTCATCCTTGGCTCTCTCCCCACACTCACAGCCAACTCCCTAGCACCTCCCATCGGTTCTCCCTACAAACTACAGCCAGAATCCAACGCCCTCTCACTACCCCACTACCACCACCTGGTTTCCTCTGGGGCTCTGGCTTCTGCCCCTACCCACCACAGCAGCCACAGGGAACCTGTTAAGACTAAGTCAGCCTCCTCTGGTCTGAATCCCTCCATAGCTCCCATGTCTCTCAGAAGAGGCAAGGCCCACAAAGCCCTGCGTAATCTACCCTGATCTCTCTGTGCTTGTCTCTCTCCCTACCTTCCTCCTCTAGCCTCAGGAGTCTCCCCACCCTTCTTGAACACACCAGGCACTTGCCTGCCTCAGGGCCTTTGCACTTTCCTCTGCCTGACACTTTCCCCCCAGATATCTACGAGGCTTTCTCCCTCACCTCCTTCCCTGGTCACTGATTTTATTTTATTTTTTATTTTTATTTTTTAAAAAGATGACGGGTAGGGGCCGGCCCGTGGCTCACTCGGGAGAGTGCGGTGCTGATAACACCAAGGCCACGGGTTCGGATCCCACATAGGGATGGCCGGTTGGCTCACTGGGTGAGCGTGGTGCTGACAACACCAAGTCAAGGGTTAAGATCCCCTTACCTGTCATCTTTAAAAAAAAAAAAAAAAAAAAAAGATGAGGGGGAAGGGGGATTCCAACCCTTGACTTGGTGGTGTCAGCACCACGCTCTCCCAAGTGAGCCATGGGCCAGCCCCCTGGTCACTGGTTTTAAGTTGCAGCCCCAGCACCCCAACACCCACACACTCCTGGCCTCCCTCCCTCACTTGGCTCCACCTCTCTCTTCTGCACACACCTCATCCCTGCCCCAGCCCAGGGGCTGCCTTCCTGCCTGTCTGCAAGCCCTGAGAGCTGGCTGTTTGGTTCCCTGCTGTTCTGTGGTTGTTTCCAGTGCCAAAAGAAACCCAGCACACGGTAGGTGCCATGTCAGTATCAGCTATGACTATTACTAGTCACTTGCCTTCCTCACTCTGGGGTGGGGAGGGATATAGCAGGGCTCACACCACCAGAGCATCTAGGACATTGAGGTGAGAAACCACCTTTTGAAAGTTCTCAAGGACCCAGCTCACAGTAGGTACTCAACAGATGCCCCTGATCCTTGAATGAGGGTATTCCCATAATAGTCATGTTCAAATCCCAGCTCCATCAGCTGCTCTCCTGACTGCCCCAGTTTAGGCATAAGAATGTTCTTCATAGAGGTGACTCGCCAGTTCTCTCAGGTCAAGGGCACAGAGCAGGCCTGGCACACAGTAGGAACTTTATCAAAGATGTGAGCTTTGGCTATTGGTGGTGCTCCCCCCCAATGCCCCGCCAGGCACTGTGGCTACCACTCAGGCCTGGTGTCCCTGCCCATCCGGCAGCAGCAGGGGGCAGGATTTCCCGCTGATCCCAGCCAGGTCCCTCCTCTGCAGTTTGAAAAGCACCTAGTAGGATGTTAACCCTCCTGCGCCTGGCCACGGGGCAGCCTCCGGTATCCCTTTCTCCCTTATTCTGTGCCAGACCCAGGTGGGGCGCTGCATCAGAGGCTTGGGCCTTGGCCACCAGCCTACCCCTCTGAGCCTCAGTGTCCTCATCCATAAAACGAGTTCCCCTAACTTCAGGGTTAAAAAAGAGCATTCAATGAGAACTAGGAGACCGCGCTGAGTGGGCGTCACTGGGGCCACCCTCCTCCTCCCCAAGGACTGATCTGCAGGGAGGAAGCTCACCACTCGTGGTTATCTGGTCTGGGGAGGTCCACTGGGCCGGACGTGACTTTGCAGCCCCCGGCCCCTATCGCTTCCTGACTTCGTCTCGGGAACAGGCCGTGCTAACCGCCCCCGCCCACTCGGGGAGGCAGGTCTCGGAGGAGGGGCAATTAAAATGCTCCCCCCCAACCCCCGACCAAAAAGGGCAGACCGAGCCGTGGGGACTATCCCGGGTGGGGCTGGGGCATCTGGGCTGGTCACAGTGACGGGGGTGTCCCCGGGGCTAGAAGAGCCCGGCCCCCTCTGTGGTGATTATGCAGACAGCGGGG
>NW_007726646.1:139935-142818 GCF_000696425.1 Galeopterus variegatus | reverse complement strand
GCAGACATCCCCAGCCCATCGGGAAAGGCGCTGCGCCTTTAAGAGCGCGCGGCCCCGCCCGCCCCTCCAGGCCGGATCCGAATTCCAGGGAGGCGGGGCGGAGACGGCGGGCGAGGAGGAGGCCGCTGCGGCGCGGGGACCGGGATCTGCTGCGGTTCGGGCGGCGCCTCCCTGCGGCGGGCCCGGCCCAGCTCCGGCCCCCGCCAGGGCGATGCTCCCCTGGGCCGCGGGATGAGCCAGGTGAGCGCGGGGACCCCCAGCACCCCCTCCTCAGCGCGCACCGATGGGGGCCGGGCGGCGGCGTCCGCGGCCTCTGTTCCCCTGGGCTGTGTGACCTTGCGCGGCCCCGCACCCTCTCTGGGCGAAGGTCCGGAGGACCTGCGGGGCCTGCAGAGGCCATTCCGAGTCCTGGCCCGCACGAACCGGCCTGGGGCTCTGGGGAGGCTTCTTGGAGGAGGTGGGGCCTGGCCCCTGACGGCCCGGCTTCGGGATCGCGCCAGAGATCAGAAACGTCGCGCCCCCCGGGTCGCCCTGGCTCCTCCACCCACCGCCCTGCGACCTTCTGCGAGCTCCTGTCCTTTCTGCGCCTCAGTTTCTTCATCCGTAAAATGGAGATGATATCACTGCACAGTCAGCCCTTAGCCACGATCGTTGCTGTTACCGATATTGTTACTACTATTATGTCGTCGTAATGGCATTGTCCTTAAGGAAGGCCAAGGGAGGAGCTGGGATCTTCCCTCAGGAAGATAACCCCTCCCTGAGGTTGGGACCTGGGTTCTGCTCCTATCCATTGGGGGTCCAGGCTGTTGGCTTCATCTTTCCAGGTATTGGCTCTTCAGGATGGACACCTCCCTGCTTGGGAGGGAGGCCTGGCCAACCCCCAGTACCCATCCCCAAAAGAGCCAAACAGCTCTTTTGGACACTAAGGTGTTTATAAAAACAAACGGCTCTTATGGACACTAAGGTGTTTATAAAAATTATCCCATCGAATCCTATGAAGCAGGTAATGTTACCATATCCACTTCTCAGATGAGGAAACTGAGACACAGAGATGTTTCTCACAGCTGGTGCTTTTTTAAAAAGATGACCAGTAAGGGGATCTTAACCCTTGACTTGGTGTTGTCAGCACCACGCTCTCCCAAGTGAGCCAACCCGCCATCCCTATATAGGGATCCAAACCCGTGGCCTTGGTGTTATCAGCACCACACTCTCCCAAGTGAGCCACGGGCCAGCCCCCGCTGCTGGTGCTTAAGCCAGGCATTTGGCCTGAGTGACAGGCTGGTGCAGGTGGTCAGCGGTTTAGTCTGTGTTGAACACTGGCTGGGTCCTCACAGCAATCCTGACCTGTTGTTCCTGCCCACAGTGACTCGGCTGGCCCGGGCATGGCAGACCCAGTGGCGGGCATCGCGGGCTCGGCAGCCAAGAGTGTGCGGCCATTCCGCTCAAGTGAGGCCTACGTGGAGGCCATGAAGGAGGACCTGGCCGAGTGGCTCAATGCCTTGTATGGTCTGGGTCTGCCCAGTGGTGGCGATGGCTTCCTGACAGGGCTGGCCACAGGCACCACCCTGTGCCAGCATGCCAATGCTGTCACTGAGGCCGCCCGCACTTTGGCTGCTGCCCGTCCAGCCCGAGGTGTGGCCTTCCAGGCACACAGTGTGGTGCCAGGCTCTTTCATGGCTCGCGACAACGTGGCCACCTTCATTGGCTGGTGCCGTACAGAGCTGGGTGTGCCCGAAGTGCTCATGTTTGAGACTGAGGACTTGGTGCTGCGCAAGAATGAGAAGAGCGTGGTGCTGTGCCTGCTGGAGGTGGCACGACGTGGGGCCCGCCTGGGCCTGCTCGCCCCCCGCCTGGTGCAGTTCGAACAGGAAATTGAGCGTGAGCTGCGTGCCGCCCCCACAGTCCCCAATGCCCCCGCTGCTGGGGAGGACGCCTCTGAAACCACTGCTGTACCAGGGGCTCCTACTCGTGGGCCCCGCATGACGCCCAGCGACCTGCGCAACCTCGATGAGCTGGTGAGTCCCCAACACGCACAATGGTGACCCCTGCTTGTGCACACCAGGCAGCAGAGCCAGTGCCCATGACACATTCCTGAACTTCCCGGGGTTCACCCTGGTATCT
The DNA here is from genome assembly GCF_000696425.1 of Galeopterus variegatus. Classification (NCBI taxonomy): domain Eukaryota; kingdom Metazoa; phylum Chordata; class Mammalia; order Dermoptera; family Cynocephalidae; genus Galeopterus; species Galeopterus variegatus. Next base: position 140,697 of record NW_007726646.1, on the reverse strand, counting down.
ACAGGACAGCTGCCCCACGGAAAGGGTTCATATGTTGAGCACCAAGTGTATACTTGGCCCCAAGGAGATAGGTAGGCCCAGAGAGGGGAAGGTGCCAGGTGAGGTCACACCACCCAGCTGGGCTTGGGATAGAGCCCTGAATCCTGGCTCGGTCTCCCCTTTATGTGCTAACTAGTGCTGTACATTCCTCATCTGGGGGGGCAGACCGCATGGTTTGGGCACCTCCTCTATGCCCTCCCTGCATGTGGGTGCTAAACAGATGGAGCTGGAGGTTGAGTGTGTGCCAGATGCTTAGCTGAGATGAGTGAGGTGTGGAGAGCCCTGGGCAAAGTGCCTGGCACACAGTAGGTGCTGGGCCCTGCGCCCCACTAGGAAGTCTAGCCAGGAGTTGCTGCTGGTGGTGGGAATGGGAAGTCCTATTTAAAGCTGCAGGATTCTGAGCACAGGAGGTGCTGGACCATGCCCCCAGCTCCCTTGTCCCTTCTCAGGACCTAGCTGTCCCTGCCAGTCCTGAGGCTGGGCCAAGAGTATTCTTCTTATCAGGAGATTAGGACTATGATGTGCCTGCCCAGGAGGTGGGTAGTCTATGGTTGTGGGCAGAGGCTGGTGCCCCACCCCCGGCCTGGACCAGGGTCATTCAAGGCCCCACCTGCTCATTTCCTCTGGCGGCGCCGCTGCGGGCGGGGAGGCGGGCAGGGCCGCCCACAGAGCCAGCCTGGCAGCTCCAGCGGGGCCGGGGGGGGGGTATGGGCAGTTGGGGGC
>NW_007726646.1:134677-139925 GCF_000696425.1 Galeopterus variegatus | reverse complement strand
GGGGGGCGGGGGGGGGGGGGGGGGGGGGGTTATGTGCAGTTGGGTGCTTACAGGCGGTGGCCTGAGTGTGCATGTTGGTGTGTGTCCCACGTGTCTGGTACCCCCCCACATTGATGCCCAGCCAGGGGCATGGCGCCCTGTACTTGTGTCCCGTGACCTGCCTCCTCCTAAGGCCTGGCCTCCTTGTCTGCAAAGTGGGTGAAAGGGGGGTGAGCACGAGCTCCAGGGCTCCCCCAGGCTAAGGGGCTACCGGGTGTTCCTCATCAGGGTTCCAGGCCTGGCCTGACCACAGCCTATCATCTTGTCCTGTCAATTCCCTGGGCCCTCACAGCCAAGGAGAACCGGTGGAAGGTCACCTGTGGAGGCTACACCCACGTCTGGGGCAAGACACTCTCCATCCCCCATTCCCCGGAAGGACTTACTTCCTTCCGACCCTGGAACTGCTGACATTAAGCCCCAGGAGGAGGGACTTGATCCCTGATCTCCAACCTCCCTTTGTTCACAGGTGAGGGAGATCCTGGGCCGCTGCACCTGCCCAGACCAGTTCCCCATGATCAAGGTCTCAGAGGGCAAGTACCGTGTGGGAGACTCCAGCCTGCTCATCTTTGTGCGGGTAAGTCTGGGGCCACCCCAGCAGGCAGCAGCCAAGAGAGCAGGCTGCTAGACCCATGGGACACAGTTGTGACCTACCCATGCCTGGCTCCCACAGGTACTGAGGAGCCACGTGATGGTGCGCGTGGGTGGCGGCTGGGACACGCTGGAGCACTACCTGGACAAGCATGACCCTTGCCGCTGCTCCTCTGCTGGTCAGTGCCTGGGCAGAGGCAGATGGGCAGGGGGCTCCTCCCTGTGGCTTCCTCCCCCACATGGCGTCTGTCCTCTCTCTCCACAGCCCACCGCCCGCCCCAGCCAAGGGCCCGCACCTTCTCCCCTCAGAGGGTGTCGCCCATCCCCAGCCCCCGTCCTGGTAGCCCAGTCCCAGGGAGTGAGCGCAGGGGCTCCCGGCCTGAGGTGACTCCCATTAGCTTACGCAACACAAAGGAGGGTCCTGAGACCCCACTCAGGTGAGATGCAGGAGAACGTGGGGGTGAGGGTTCTAGAGGGTAAGGGTGGGGGATGTCAGCCCTGGCCTGGATGACATAGTTGCCTGTGCTCCTGGAGTGACTCACACCCTGGGAAAAGTTCCCGTGGGTGGGGGCTGGCCTGGCTTCCCATCTCCATGGAAACCCAACCAAACCAACAACACAGCTGGGGCGGGCCCAAGGGCCTGGGGGTTGGGCAGCTGCCAGTCTAAGGCCGGTTTTCCTCTGGCACGCCCTGGGGAACTGGAGGTCTGGGGAGGATGAGTCTAGGGCCCAGGAGGCTGCAGGAAGCTGCTGCTGCAGAGTCTGTCACTTCTCCCTGCAAGTCCCCAGGATGGACAGATGCCTCTGACAGTCCCACATCCTGCTCCTCTTCTCCCTACCCTTCCATGATGCCCCATCTCTCTTTTGTTCCCCTGCCCCAGGCCCCGGGATCAGCTGCCCCCCCATCCCCGCTCTCGCCGCCAGTCCGGGGACAGTGACTCCTCAGCCTCCTCAGCCCAGAGTGGCCCCCTTGGTTCCCGCAGTGACGACACAGGCACAGGCCCCAGGAGGGAGCGGCCCAGCCGGCGGCTGACCACAGGCACCCCAGCCTCCCCGAGACGGCCCCCTGCCCCACGCAGCCAGTCCCGAGAACAGCTGGATCGGGGTCGGCCCCGGGGGGCCCCAGGAGGCAGGGGAGCCCAGCTGTTCGCCCCCAGCCCTGCCCGGCGGGCCCGGAGCCAGAGCCGTGAGGAGCAGGCAGTACTGCTGGTGCGCAGGGACCGCAATGGGCAGCACTCGTGGGTACCACGGGGCAGGGGCAGCACAGGCTCAGGCAGGAGCACCCCCCAGACACCCCGTGCCCGCAGCCCTGCGGCACCCCGGCCTCCCCTGGTCTCCAGCCCCAGCCCAGAGCTGGGCACCACGCCGGCCAGTGTCTTCCGCACACCCCTGCAGCTTGACCCGCAGCAGGAGCAGCAATTGTTCCGGCGCCTGGAAGAGGAGTTCCTGGCCAATGCCCGTGCCCTTGAGGCTGCTGCTAGTGAGATCCCCACTGGACCAGCCCCTGACCCAATCCGGGCCCCAGACCCTCCAGCTCCCGACTCAGCCTACTGTTCCTCCAGTTCCTCCTCTTCCTCCCTCAGCATCCTGGGTGGCAAATGTGGCCCACCTGGGGACTCTGGCCGAACAGCCAATGGGCTGCCCGGGCCCCGCAGCCATGCTCTGTCCAGCTCTTCCGATGAAGGAAGCCCCTGCCCTGGTATGGCGGGGCCACCAGATACATCTGGGAACCCCCTGGCTGGCCCAGAACCCTCGCAGACCTGGGCACGGGGTCGGATGGACACACAGCCAGACCGTAAACCTTCACGCATCCCCACGCCGCGGGGCCCCCGCCGCCCATCTGGACCCACAGAGCCCAGGACCTGGCCTGCCCTGCACTCAGTTACCCCAAGGGCCGAGCCAGATTCCTGGATGTGATGGGCCAGCCCAGCTATCCCCAGACCCTGTTCCTTCTCTTCCTTTGTGGCCTTAACCCCCTCTGCATCAGGGAGCCCCCTCCGCCTCTTTAGCACCAGACCTCATGGGACCAGACCCCTCGGGACCACATGGCACAATGGGACCTCTGTTGTACATTCCGGTTTGGGGATGAGCATTGCTATTTAATTACTAATATTATTGAATGCCTTAGAGGAGGCCAGGCCAGCCTGGTGTCCTGAGGACCTGTGGCCCAGCAGAGCCTCTGACAGTAAAGTTTTACTCCAACCTCCTGTCTGTTTCTTGGGAACTTAGCTTTGGGGCCACCACACCCTTCTGAGGGCCCTCATTACCTGTTGGCATTCTGGAGTTAACTGCCAATGGACCAAGCCTGGCAGCTCTGACCTCTAGACTTAAGGCTCTATCCCGCCCATCCCAGAAATCCCAGGTGCACTTGAATTGTTTTCCCTTTTATTACCTCACCAGAGGTGTAACTTTAAGAGTTTGTAGAGTGAAACTCCAGGAGCTGTGCGAGAGCTCCCAATCGGGTTCATCGCCTTTCTATGCACTGGGTTTGTGACCCAGTAAGATCCCAGAAAGCACTGATCTGTCCAGTGGGGCTTGGGACCTGGCTGGGTGCAATGAGGTTCCAAGAGAGGCTTGTTGCCCAGGAGACTGGGGTGGTAGCTTTCCCCATCCAATCATGGGGGACTCTGCCCTGTCCAATCCGACTGAAGTTGCGCAGTCCCGCCCAATCCGGATACCGGCTGTTACAAATAGACCCATCGGCGGCGGCGTCCAATTCGGTCACATGAGGCTGCAGCGCGCTGGATGCAGCGCCCCCTGCAGGCGCAAGGCCGGGTGCGCAGGGCGCGCGCGCACCAGAGCGCAGCGCAGGAGCTCGCGGAAGAGACGCAGCACGTGCCAGTTGTACTTAGCGGAGCACTCGAGGTAGCCGCAGCGCCAGCCTCTGCGCACCAGGGCGGCCAGCGCGCGCCGCGGTCCGAAGCGCAGCCGCTGCCGGTCCCGCTTGTTCCCTACCACGAGGATGGGAGCCTCGGGCGCGCCCGCAGGCCTAAGGAGCGGGATGGGGATGAGAGACGCTGTGGGGACCCCGTGGCCAGAGGATCCTCACAGTGGTGCATCCCCTCGTATGGCCATAGACCCCCAGCAGACACCAAGCCCGTGTGGGCCAAAGACTGCATAGAGCTGGAGACCTTCCCATGGACAAAAGCCTGATGAGGAAGGCCCAAGACGGTGAGAGAACCTACTCACCGGACCATCAACAACTCCCCACCACCACCTCCCGCCGCGCTCCCACCTGGTCTCCGCGATGCGCTGCCGCAGGGCTTTCACGTAGTCGAAACTGTCCGGGCTACAGATGTCGTAGACAAGCACGAAGGCGTCGGTGTCCTGCAAGCTCCAGTTCTTAGGGTCTGGCCATTCCTAGGGGTGGGAGGCCAAGGTTTGCGGGAGCTTCTTTCCCACCCTCCAATTCCCTAACCTTCTGCATAGGCCTTGACACTAAACCTACAGCTTATCCTCAGGCCTCCGTCATCCCCTTCCCTATCTTTATGCCCCCTCCCCCTGGGCGCTACCTGGGCCCTACCGTCCTCATGGCCGCCAGGATAAACATTTCCAAATTGTGCCGAGAGCCTGTCAGCCTTTAGTCCTCCTTCACCCTCGGTCTCTCCTCCCACCCCCATCTTCCCCTTCCTCATTCCAGCTTTTCCTAGCTCAACTTGGGTCTAGCCACTCTGCTCCCAGACGCCCTCACAGGGCCCCAGCCCCGTGTTCCACCAAGCCCCGAGAGACCACTGACTGTCGGCAGCTGTACCCGTTTGAGCCTCTGGCCTAAGCACCTGCTGGTCTTTCCACCTGGAATACCAACCCCTGCAGGAAGCTCTGCTTAATCCTGCTTGCTCTTTCCTCTTCACTTCTTGGAGGAGGTGTGTCCTGGACTTTGCACAAATTACTAAACGAATCTTTGCTCCAAGTCACAAGAATGAGGGGGCAGATAATGACACTCCAGCCCCCGAAAGTTCACCTCTGTGCCTGGCCCCAGTCTCTCCCACTGCGGCTCTGCTGACGGCCCCAGACACAATGCCGCACCCTAAAGGAGGCACAGCCATGCTCCACCACGCACTGATCCAGACTCACCAGCGGAGGCAGACATAGAGGCAACCACGAGAGAAAGAAAAGCCACTTTGCAAAATCGCCCGGCCCAGGGCCTGGGCTTAGGCGCTTCCAGGCCCGCGGGGAGGGGTGTAACAGGACAAGCATTCATCCTTCAATCCCTGAACACAGCAGTGAGGCGCCCAGGGGTTGTCCACGCGGACGCGCACGTGTGCACCGAGTACACACACACCTCACACTGTCACACGCCCCTGCCCGCCCCTCGAGCCGCTACCTCTAGCCCCCCGGGGCTCGGGCCAGGGCCAGGGCCATCGACGTCGCCGTCGCGGATGCTCAGGTCATAGACCGCGCCGTCGAGCAGCACAGCGGGACGGTAGAGGCGCGGCCCGTCGGTAGGCCGGTGGCGCTCGGGGTAGTCGCCGAACAAGAACTGGCGGATGATGGCCGTCTTGCCCACGCCTGGGGCTCCCAGAACTGCCACCCGCAGGCTGCCCCCCATGGTCGGCCCGTGCCGGGAAGCCTCATGGGCCGGCGCCGCGCCGTGCGCCCCCGGCCGTGCGCCCTGCGCGCCC
>NW_007726646.1:128191-134240 GCF_000696425.1 Galeopterus variegatus | reverse complement strand
GGCGCGAGCGAGCGAGCGGGGCCTCCCGGAGGCGGCGATGAGGTAACCGCCCCCCGCCCCCAGCCCACCTCCCTCTACTCTCCCGGGACACCCCTCCCGGGAAGGGTCGTGGGAAGGTGACACGGGGGGGCAGGGAGCCTGGGGAGGACCCCATCCCCCTCCCGTACTGCGCTCCTCTCACCTCCAAAATAGAAGTCCCTTCCCACTCACGTCCGCACCTGCTCCTCCGCACACCGCTCGCCCCCGAGCTGGCTCCCAAACCCCGTTCGCCTGGAGTCAGGCCGCCCAGGGTCGGGTGGAAGTGGACCCAGCTGTGTGACCTTGGGCGAATCACCGCACTGCGCTGGGGCTCTGCCTCGCATCCATCAAAGAAAGACGCCTCTCGGGGCTTCCATTGTTTCTTGAGAACCTACTATGTGCCAGACCCTTTACTAAGCTGTTACCTACGTGATCTTTGAACTTACAGCCTCAACCGTGTATTACCTTTGAGAGAAGAGGAAACTGAGGCAGGAGAGGGGAATCTCCAAGGTTAGGAGGATAGTGGGGACCCCCCGACCCGCAGCCTTGCAGCCTCCTCTGAGGCCGCTGCTGCCGCCCTCCTGCCCGCAGGGGTAAATAGACTAGACAATATTTCAAACGGCCATCCCCGAGGGGATGTGGGGACAGAGGTGCTGAGTCCAGCACACACCGAGTCAGAGCAGCTTAGCCCCAAATCCCTGTCCCAGAAAGGCTGGAGGTGAATAAATATAGAAAGATCCAGAAATTGGCCGACACCACCTCCCTCACTGCCAAGGCCATGTTTCCTGTGTGGGTCTCCCACTCGTAGCTTCCCTCAAAGGGGTGCAGCCACCTAACCAGACTCCCAGAACCCAAGTCCCCGCTCCCTGGAGCTGCTTCCCCATCACAGCTGGGAAAGTCCGGGCTTGCTCAGCCCCCACCCTCTGCCCTCCTCCCCCCCCCCCCCCCCCCCCCCCCCCAGTCCCACATCTTAGACCTTTGCGTGGTGATGCCCAGGGACTGGGTGAAATGCACAGACATCTCTATGCTTCTGCACTGAGCAAGGATTTCATTTATTCATCTCTTCAACAAATATCCCAAATCTTACTGCTTCCCAGGATGCTGAGATGGATTTAGAAAAAAAAAAGAAAAAGAAGTTCTGCCTCAGGAAAGAAAGTTCTAGAACATATGAGATCTAGGAACTGAAGAGCACAAACCCACCCCAGCCTGTGGGAAGTGGAGGAAGGAGAAGGAAGAGCTAAACCCCCACGTGGGGAGGAGGTGCATCCTCCAGGGAGCAGGTGATGGCAACCAGAGGCTATTTCTCCAGAGCAGTGGGTGTGCTTTTATCCTACCTCGCTGGATCAGGAGCCTGGGTCGGGTCTGCTTTCACTCCTCTCTTTAGCCATTAGGGAGCTCAAAATCACCTCTGGCAAGTCTTCAGGTCTTCAAGTTCAGTGAGTGGAGACCCCCTGGCTTTATCTTTTTTTCCTGCCGTGATTTCTTTTTCTTCACTTGATTTTCCATCTCACATTTTAACTTTTCAGACTTTTGGGTTTTTAACTTTTCAGGCTTCTGGGTTTTGTGAGCTGCTTTAATTCTTTTCAGGAAAAAGTGGGGAGTAGGGCCGAGCCCGTGGTGCACTCGGGAGAGTGCGGCGCTGGGAGCGCAGCAGCCCTCCCGCAGCGGGTTCGGATCCTATATAGGGATGGCCAGTGCACTCACTGGCTGAGTGTGGTGCAGCCGGTCTCAAAAAGGACACAAAAAAGAAAAAGTGGGGAGTAGATAAACTAAGCTTATTGTGGGGCTAACCCCAGGAGGGTCTTCCTTAAGGTCTTCTTGCTGCTGAGGGTGCTCTTGCCCACCCTTGGGGGCCAGTTTGGGGTGTTTTCCCTCTGGAACACCTTTCCTTGCTTCCCTTTGTGACAGAGTGCCCTTTTCTTTGGGCAGTGCTTCTTCGGGAACCACAAACCAGGGTTGTGTGTGAGGCATCTTTGGATCCCAGTGCAGTTTCTCAATTTGTGTTTTTGGGATGATGGGGAGCTCTGTGGGCTGGGAATGTCTTGCGGACTCCACAGGCGTCACACATGCCCCAGGAGACTCACACACCAGCATTACTAGCAGCAGTTCCCATTTATCAATGGCCTGTGATGTGTAGAACCCTGACCATATGAAGGGACGCAGTGATTGGGCCAAAGTTGTCTAGCAGGGAAGTAGCAGCCCGAGGACTGGAACCCAGGACCTAGCACTCCCAAGCCTGGCTTTCTGAGAAGCCCAACTTTGTCTGGGCCCAGGTCCCAGAGGGCCTTCAGGACGTGGTAAGCTGGAGCCTGTGGCCCTGTAGAGAGGGACTTTGGGGAGGCCCCTGTCACCCATGGGAACTGAGCTCATCTGAGTTATGATAGGAGTAGGAAGCCCTGTGTCAGGCTTCCCAAAGACTAGCAAGCTGGGGGACTTGGCTGCCCATCTGCCTAGGATGCGGATTTGGGAGTTTTTCAGTTCTCTTGCTCCTTCCCCAAGGAGAGGCTGCCAGGCTGTTGCACTAGCCCAATCCCTATTCCCCAGGGTCTCTCCAGCCCTCCTCACATGCTCGCATCTAGTGCTTCAGGGACCACCCACCAAACATGCACGCATCTGCTCTTTCAGCAGACAGAACATCGCACTGGAGACACGGTGGCCAGACTGGTCACTACTTGACCTCTGTGGCTTGTGAGGGAGACAGGCACAGACAGATGGAGATAGGAGCCCCGGGCTGGTTCAGGCCTAGGGGGATAAGGGGGCCTGGAGGAGGCACCAGCCTGGCTGGAGATGAGGGGTTCAGGAAGTCTCAATGACACACCTAAGCTGAGCTCTGAAGCCACAGAATTGTGGTGGGTTGGGAGGCAGCTGAGAGGGCCTGTGCAGGGCCAGGCACCAAGGAGAGAATTCCGCTCCCCCCAGTTCGTTGCCCACAGCCTCCTAGCAGCAGCCAGTTGAGCGTCCTCCCCATGCCCTGACCTTTGTTCACACGGCTTCTTCCCAACTGGCTTCATTCTCGACCTTTCCTGGGGTCAAGCACTCTGGACTGCATTCAGCTCTCAGGGGCATTTGCTCTTGATTCTGCTGGCCCAGCTGCCTGGGCCACACCACTGACCCTTAATCATGGCCTGTCCTGGCCATTAATGAGGACTCCACACCACTTGTCCCAGCACTATCTCACCTCTTTGAGCCATGGACGGGGGCTACCCCTACCACTCAGATGCCTGGTGCATTGTGGGGCCTTGGTCATCATCATAATGACTCCAATTGATCGTAACCAATCAGCCTCCTGAAGTCCTGGCCAGGTCCTACAGTCATGAGGACACAGGATGAAGCATAGGGCAGGGCTTCCAGGCCTCTGAAGTGAGATCCCTTGGGTCTGAGGCTTCCTCCCTAGGCTCTGTCATCCGTTTGTGTTACTTAAACTCTCTGAGCCTCTGTTTCCTTCTCTGCAAAGGGGATAATAATAGTTCTGTCTTCATGACTGTTGTGGGATTCACCGAGACGAGACGATACAAAGAGGAAAACGAAACAGTTTATTAAGGTTGGGGAGACAAAATTTGTACATATAAACCATTTCCATTTTTATATGTAAATAGCTACCAGTTACAAAACATACATGGGTAAGCATGCATATTTCTAGCTCTGTCAGCTGAGACGGCCTAGAATAACTGACACCCCACTAGCAACAAGCCATTCAGCACCTAGGTCTTGGTTTCAAATTATCATTCTCTAATAAAAAGAACAAGGGGTCCTTAGAGAAATGGCTGATTCTGGGGCAAGACAAGTGACAGATGAGCCTGGAGCATCTTGTAGTGCCAGAAGGTAAGGAAGTGCTCAAAAAAATAAAAGGATGATGGCATGTCAAAGGGACATAGGACACTACCGGCAGGAGCTCCCAATGGCCAAAACCAGAACTACTTAAGCAACAAAATAAATGATGTCATATTAGATTAAATCCACACTATAAAATAAATATCCATGAGTCCAAACTGATATAAATGATTGAATAAATAAATGTGAAAGAAGAAACAAATCTTCATTACAGAATTCCAAATACTTTATGTAGCTTACTCCCTCCTCCCACGCCCTTTGCAGCGTGTGGGCTGCATTTAGTGACTTGCTTCCAAAGAACAGAGCACAGAAAGGGGGAGAGAGGAACTTTGCAGTAGAGAAGCCTGCAAATACCACCTTGCCCAGGCGCTGCAGGTTAACGTGACAGTGATGTCATGTTGATAGCATGTACCCCAGATATGATGTGACCTGAAGGGCACAGAGGTTACCCATGAGAACGACATCAGACAAACCCAAATTGAGGGATATTCTACAAAATACCTGACCAGTATTCCCTGAAACTGTTAAGATCTTGAAAAATGAGGTCTGAGAAACTGTCACAGACATAAGGAGACATGAGGACTACATGGAATGTGGGATCCTAGAACAGGAGGAGGACACGAGTGGGAAAACTAGTGAAATCTGACTCAAGTCTAGAGTTTAGTTTAAAAATTATATATTATATACTTTATGCTATTTATTTTATAATTATACATTAGTTCTATATATATTTATAAACATATATTTACATTATAAATATATGTAAAAAAGAATGGAAGAGGGTTCATTTACCAAAGGAACGCCCAAATAAAAAATAATCATCAATACATGTGTAGTAGTCTATTTTCTCTTGCTTATAACACAATACCTGAAACTTGGTAAGTTATAAAGAAATGAAATTTATTTCTTATAGTTTTGGAGGCTGAGAAATTCACAGTGCAGGGGGCGCACCTGGTGAGGGGACTCCAGAGTCTCGTGGTGACGCAGGCAATCCTATGGCAAGAACGGCAAGAGCAATTTCATGTGCTCTCCTTATAAAGTCACCAGTGCGCACCCATGATAACCTATTATTCCATGAATGGATTACTACACTCATGAGCATACAGTCCTCATGATCCAGTCTCCTCCCAAAGGCTCCACCATTCAAATAGCACAACCAAATTTCCCACCTTCTTAACACTCTTACAATGGGGATCAAGTTTCCAACATATGAGTTTTGGGGGACGTTTGCCCACAGCAACACGTAGGAATAAATGTACCTGTGAGAACTTTTGAATGAAGAAAATTAAAAATATTATAAAGAGACATAAAAGAAAACCTCAATCAATGGAAAGGCATCTACTCTTGTATTTGCATACAAAGATCCAATATTATTACTGAAATCATTTTAAGGATATCAGCTCTCCATGAATTAATATAAACATTTGATGTGATCCAAATAAAAATACCATCCAGTTTTTAAAATACAAAACTAGTTCTGATGTTCAAATGGGACAAAGAGGGGGAATAAGAGGGCACTATAAGTCATCGAAACGTAACGGTACTTTTTAAAAAAGGTGGTAGCCAGTGAAGACAAATTCTATGGTACAGAACAGAATCCAGAAAAACACCCAAATACATATGGAAGTTTAAAATGGCATTTCAAGTCTATGGGGAAAAGATGAATTATTCAATAAATGGTGTGGAGACAACTGGGTAACCATCTGGGGAAAAGGGGAAATTGGATCCCTACCTCATTTCTACATAAAGCCCAGATGGAACAGGATTGAAATGCAAAAACTAATGTCAGACAAGTATTAGAAAGAAGAGATTAAAAGAAAATTACATCAAAACAAACAAACCAAAAACCAATTTCAGCATGGAAAAGTAAAAAGTGATAACAAAATGGGAAGAAATAATGATAAATCATTAAGAAAAGGACCAATAACCATATAGAAAAATGGGCAAAATATATGAAGACAGCTCAGAGAAAAAAACATACAAATGGCTTGAAAACACATAAAAAGAGGCACATTTAAAATACAGATGCCATTTTCAACTGTCAGTTTGATAATATACTGAGTTTGTGAGGGTTCTGGCAACCCTCATTCCTGGCCGGTGGGAGTGTGAGTTGGAGGACATTTTAGCACCAGCTAGCAAAGTTACAAATGGACCTACTTTTTTTTTTTTTTTTTTTTTTTTTTTTTTTTTTTTTTTTTTT
>NW_007726646.1:53351-127877 GCF_000696425.1 Galeopterus variegatus | reverse complement strand
TTTTTTTTTTTTTTTTTTTTTTTTTTTTTTTTTTTTTTTGTCTTTTTGTCTTTTTCCGTGTCCGGCAACGGATCGCAACCCTCAGTGTTGCCCCCGTACCGGACCGGGGACCGGCAACGGGATCGCAACCCTCGGTGTTGCTCCCGCGCCTCGCTCAGCCAGTGAGCGGGAACCGGTCTGTATGTGGGATCCGAACCCTCGGGCAGGAGCGCCACTGCGCTTCCCAAGCGGCGCACTATCCAGTGCGCCACCGGGCCGGCCCAAATGGACCTACTTTTGACCCAGCAATTCCCATCTTAGGAACCTGTCTGCATGTGAAAGCGATACACAAAGATACGACACCTTGGGAACAACTAATGTACCTCACTGGGGACTATAAGTTATCAAAACATAAAGGTACTTTTTAATTTTGTTTTTTGGTGGCTGAGTCAGTAGGGGGATCTGAACCCGTGACATTGGTGTCATAAGGTTGCGTCCTAACCAACTGAGCTAAATGTCCAGCCCAAGATCCCTTTTTTTTTTTTTTAAAGATGACCGATAAGGTGATCTTAACCTTTGACTTGGTGTCAGCACCGCGCTCTCCCAAGTGAGCTAACCGGCCATCCCTATATAGGGATCCGAACCTGTGGCCTTGGTGTTATCAACACCACACTCTCCCAAGTGAGCCACGGGCCGGCCCCTCCAAGGTACTTTTTAAAAAAGGTGACAGCCAATGAATAGACAAATTCTCTAGCACAGAACAACTACCAGAAAAACACCCAGATACATGTGGAAATTTATGTTATATGATAAAAATGCATTTCAAATCTGTGGGGAAAAAATGAATTATTTAATAAATGGTGTGGAGACAACTGGGTAACCATCTGGGGAAAAGGTGGTTCCTCCTTGAAATGATGGTTCCTCCATGAAATGGAGTACCACAGAGCTGTTAAAAAAAAAAAGGCATGAGGTCACTCTCTAATGAACTGGTAATGGAAAAACCCCTGAGATATAAGTACAGTGAAGAACAGTGTGTATTCAGTGCTACTCTTTATGCATAAGAAGGGAAAAACCATTTGAGACACCGCTGAATCTCTTTGGAAGGTACCATTGATTTCTCTTGGGGAGAGGAATGAGAAGAAACAGGATTTTCACTTCTGTCTTTTGCATTTTGCACCATATGAAAGTATTACCTTTTCAAAACAAGAACTAAAATTTTAAATGTAAATTTTTTATACACTTTGGTCCAGCAATTCTGGAGCTAGATCCTATGGCAATATTTGTGCCCATGAGCAAGGGAATTCACTGCAGCACTGCTAAGACTCACAGAAGATGGAAACAGCCTGAACGTCCGTCCATCAGCAGGGACTGCCTGATGGTGGCCCATTCATCCAAGGAATACTGAAGGGGTCTATTTGTACTGGTAGGGAAAGAGCTCCAGAAATTACTGGCAGGTAAGAGAAGCAATGTACTGGCAGTGTCTAGGTGCTACTACTTGTTTAGTAAATATCTACATGGTTTTGCTTATACACATGCATAGAATATCCCTGGAAGAAAACCATAATCTAGCAAAAATGTTTGCCTCTAGGGAGGAAAACAAAGGACCAAGGAAGGGACAAGAGGGAGAAATTTACTCGTTGTATGGCTAAGCTTACCACTCTCCATAAAAACAAACACAAACCACTAGTTGAAGATTAAAAATGTAAAACGAGGTCATGCCACAGGGCTTAGAGTGTCTGGCATGCAGGGTGTTTGTTGGACTCTCAAGAAATAACTGGTTGCTGTTGTTGAATTTCCTGACTGGCTGGGCCACATCAGGACCAGGGAGTGACACGTGAGAGGGAGGGCGGACAGGGAAGCTGAAGGGCACAGCGTTGGGAACAGATTGGATATCCCCTAAACCCTTTTCCTGAAGGCTTGGGCCCCACAGGTCGGTCCTGGGTATGTTTTCCTGATGCGGTGATGTAGAAAACAGCAAGTGTGAGGCCCTTTCTGCCTCAATTTCCCCCTTGTATATAGTCTCTGCAGTGTACGCTGGTTCTCATCATGCTGGGTGCTGTGTAGGTTGAAGAGGGACAAAATCATGGTAAGGTCCTGCCCACAGAGGAGTAAGCACAGCTTGAATTAGAAGGGTCAACCCAAGTGTCTGATGAATGTCCAAGGCCCTCTGTCCGAACAGGCCAGCCTACCTTTCTCACCAGCTCTCCTCATGCCAGGTGGTTTGTCCTGGGCCTCCAGGTGCCCATCCTCACTCCAGTGGTGACAGCTATCCTACACTTGGGCTCTTCTGGCCTGTGGTGGAGGGTGGGGACACAAGGTTTTGAGGTCCCTGGATGACTGAGCTGACAGGTTGGGAGGTGGGGGTGACCCCTGCAGCTGCTTCCCAGGCAGTGCACTCAGGGTGTCTGGGTCAGGGAGGCAGGCCACACGTCAGGCCAGGGTGACAGTCTCTCATCAAAGGCTCATCGCCTGGGCCGGCCCGGTGGCGCACTGCTATAGTGCGCCGCTTGGGAAGCGCGGCAGCGCTCCCGCCCGAGGGTTCGGATCCCACATACAGACCGGTTCCCGCTCACTGGCTGAGCAAGGCGCGGGAGCAACACCGAGGGTTGTGATCCCGTTGCTGGTCCCGGTCCAGTACGGGGGCGACACTGAGGGTTGCGATCCGTTGCCGGACACGGAAAAAGACAAAAAGGAAAAAAAAAAAAAAAGACTTCAAATTTGGGGGCACAAACATTACTTAGGGCCGGCCCGTGGCTCACTCGGGAGAGTGTGGTGCTGATAACACCAAGGCCCCGGGTTCGGATCCCATATAGGGATGGCCAGTTGGCTCGCTGCCTGAGCATGGTGCTGACAACACCAAGCCAAGGGTTAAATCCCCTTACCGGTCATCTTTTTTTTTAAAAAAAAAAAGGCTCATCGCCCTACTCTAGTTCCATGGCAGGGCAGCGACTCCTGCTGCCTTTGAGCCCAGACCTTCAGGTGAACTTGGGTTTTGCAGTCAAGAGCCTAGGTTGGTTCTAGACTCATGGTGCAGTGCAGCCACACCCCAGGAGTCAGAGGTGAGGCAGTGGAGGGCTAGGTGCCCCTGCCAATGCAGCTTCCAACAGCTCTGAAGGCAGCAGTGTGCCTGAGGTGGGCAGGGTTTGGGTGCCTAAGTGCAGACAGAAGTGGGGGCAGCTGTGCTGATGGGGCCCTCCCCTGGGAGCCAGACCAGGGGCCACATGGGGTGTCCTCGGTGGCAGCTGGCCCAACTGCCCGCTATCCCCTCTCCTACGCTAGTGCCTCCCTATCAGAGCATCTGCTGCCACTCCCAGAAGCCTCCCAGATGGCAGGGAGTGGGGAAAACCAGAATGGGAAGGCCAGCCTCCTGGCCAGCATCAAAAAGCAAGAAGCGCCAGCTGGGGAGGGGTAGGATCAACAGTGGGAGAGTGCCAGGGAAGGGAGCAGACCCCAGAAATCAGTTTTCTAAGGACAGGACGGAGGGAACGTGCTGCCTTCAGAGTGCCAGGAGAGAGGCTGCACCAGGCACACAGCTCAAGCCCTTGACCCTGGGATCTCCACAGCCCAGGATCCCAACCCAGAAGAGCCTCAGGACCTGACACACTGGCCAGGGACACAATTGATGTCATCATTTTTATTCATTTTCTCTTTTTGAAAATAAGAGTAAACATACAATATATATATTTTCTATTTATATATATTAGATATAGTCTCTGCAGGGGTCAGAAAACCATACCCGACCACGCAGAGGCAGTTTTCAATTCTGACATTCGCTGGAGGGGGAAAAAAGTGCCCATGATTGCCAAAAGCAGAATCTTTATTATTAAACAGCAGTAACAGGAAAACCTAATGCTCTGTCAAATGCAACTGAAACCCAGGAGGCCGGGAAGAGGGTAGTGGACACTAAAGAAAAACCCCAAAGAAACCCCAAAGAGGAAGCACGCCCACTTGCCCGCAGCCCCAGCGCTCCACCCTGTCTCTGCTCCAGGAGCCCGGCTCACTGAGGGGATGCTGAGGAAGGTATCGTCGGCAGTGACTGTCCTCAGGGCCAGAAGTGGGGAGTGGGGAGCACTGCAGCTACCAGGGGAGCAGGAGCACAAGTCAGGGGCTCTGGGAGCTTTTTCCTGGTCTCGATTGCATGAGTCAGTGCTGGGGGCTGTGGCCCACAAGTGCCAGCCTGACGGATGCGGGGCGGATGGTACAGGTCTGGGTTCCTCTTGCTCAGCTCTGCCCCTGTTGGCACCTATGGTCCCTGGAGCCCCAGACCCTGACAGAGCAGCTCTTCTGCTACCAAGGGGGCCCTCCCTGCACACCCAGAATAGGCTGGAAGGGCCCATCCTGCACCAAGTGGGCAGTGAGGTGGGTCTCTAACGCCAACCCAAGAGACTAAAGGACAGGACAGCTGGGACTGGGAGTCCAAGGACAACTCCACACCCACCCTTCAGGCACAGGGAAAAGGAAGAGAAGTACCCGAGGCCTCTTCTCCAGCTTCTGCTGCCACTCTGGCTCTGTTTCCTTTGGTCCCCTCCTCACCTGACCCCAAATTTCAGTAGCAACAGAAGAGGGGTGGCCTGGAGCATGGGAGTGCACGAGATTTCACCCAATGAGGGGCACTCCACCTGCCCCAAGGACCCAGTTGGGCGCTGCAGTCAGGACCAGGGAGCCCCCTGGGTGGCCATGAGCCCCACCCAGACCCTCCTGTGAGGAGGAGGAGGAGGAGGAGGAGGTGGATGAGCTGCCATCCCCCGGGGGCTCCTTGATGGGGCAGGCAGAAGGCTGGACGGGTGCTGGATGGACTTCAGTTCTTGAGGAGGGTCTCATAGGCCTGGTACACATACTGGGACACCTCTGGTGCTCGACACTTCAGGGATAGCTGCAGGAGAGTGGGTTAGGGGAAGAGATAGGTCATCCCTGGGGTCCTCTCTGGGAAGGAATGCAAGGGGAAGGCAGGGACAGCGGGAACCAGAAAAAACAGCATGGTGGCCTGATAGCAGCTGTGGCCAGGGCAGATGTGAGGTAAAGAAGAGGGGGTGGCCGTGCAGCCAGCCAGGTGTGGACCAAATATACAGCAGCCCACACACCTGCTGTCAGCCCTGCTACTAGAGCCCTGCTGGCAAGCAGTGTATGTCACCTACCGAAGCTGCCAGGAGGGCCCGCCCCCACCATGCAGGGCTTCCTGCCCCCACAGCCCCTGAAGCTCTAGAGTACTCAGGACTGAAGCCTGACAGGAACCTTGGGGGAACACAGAGGGCGAGGGGTGCTAGGACCAGTCCTGGTTTCCTGTGTAGGACGCAGACACGTCAGAGACTTCACCTGAGCTCAAACTGTGGTTTGAGCCTTGAAGTTACAGGCAGGGGGGAGAGAAGTCACCCCCCCAACCCTACCATGCAAAAGCACTGGTTCTAAAGAGTGCAATTAGGGAGTGGGGCATGGAGCTCAGCAGGTCAGCAGGGAGGCCCCCGGGGCTGCCCTGGCTCTCTCGCGAAGGGCTCTGTGCACAGTGTGTGTGGAAATGGGGGCCTCAACTCCGCCATAGGGCCCCCTGGTTGGAAAGCATCGGGGTGTCGGCAGCCTGCCTGCAAGTCTGCCCAGCGTGAGTGAGGTGAAACCAGGAGACGAAGTATGACAGGAGAGGTGGGGTGCACTGGTGCTGGGCCAGGCCAAGAGATGGGGTGTGCGAGATACAGCTGGAAGGGTGGAGGGGAAGAGGAAGAGAAAAGCAGTCTGCTAACCTCCAAGTCCTGTACCACGGGCACCAGCAGGGAAGGTGGACATGCAGCAACCAAACACAGGGAGACGGAAATTACCACCACCGCAGCCACCGCCGCAGCCCCCAACCAACCTCAGTGCCAGTGCTGCCAGCGGGGCCCAGGAGAGGCAGTCTGGAGGGCCATGCCTGCCAGAGACTCGGGGTGCAGGGGAGAAGGGAGAATCAAAGCAAGGGGCATGGGCTGGAGGAACAACCTTGCATCCCACAAAAGCCATCTCCTCACTGGGGTCTGGCTCAAAGACTGGGAGGCATGGGCTGTTGGGAGTCCCAGCAGGGCACTCGGGCACTCGCACAAGAGCAGGACCAGGGCCTGCGCTCAGCAACGCCACCTCCCTGTCAGGGAGGGCCCAAACAACTGTGCCACCTACAGGGCCTAATTTTACAGACTCTTCTAGTCCAACTCGCTGTTCTGGGACCTAATTTAGTGTCTTATCTGGGTAACTTGACAGGATTGAGTTTGAAGCTTTCTAGAAAAGTCCCTTCCAGGGACAAAACTGATTCTCGTTCACTCCAGGCTCAAAGGGACCCTTGGCACAATGTCCTCCATTAGAGCCACCCCCTAGCCTGGGAGGGTGGGAAGGCAGAGGCTGCCCAGGGTTGCAGGGCGGGCAGGGCGCTCACCGTGAAGCTGGGGCTGCCTGGCTGGATGCGCAGCTCGGCCAGCACCCAGATGCCGTTGGTCAGCTTCAGGGACTGGTAGAGCATATCCTGGCCCTCCACGTTCCTCTTGGCGATGGTGAAGATGTTGCTGCTCTGCAGCTTGCTGCTCACGGCCTCTGGGGGTCAGATGGCCAGTGCAAGACCCACAGTCAGTACAGGGGAGGGCCTGGAAACCAGTGAGGGGTAGTGAGAGCTGGGGGCTGAGGGCGGGGGCCCAGGGGTCCTCACCTGCATTGAGGGGGCAGTCTCTGATCTGGAACTGGGCTTCATTCTCATTGGGAATATCCTTCCACGTGGCCAGGAACATCTGCCGGTCTAGAGGGTGAGCAGGTTGAAGGTAAGAGATGGGATCCTGATAAACCTGTGGCCTCTCAACAGCACTTGGCAGGAAATGGGGCTGGTCTTTTTTGTGTGTGGGGGTGGGGGGCTGGTCTTTAATGTACCACCTGAAAGCTGAGGACAGGCACGAGCTCCTCCACAGCAGACCCTCAGCTCTGTGAAGGAAGCCACCAGTGCTGTTCCCGAATGACCCTGGGCTTCCCACCTCTGGGCCTGGTCTCCCTTCCCCACCGCACCTGTGCCTTCCTCCTTTGGCCCTGAGCAGCCTTCCTGTTAGGCACAACCTGCCCCACTGGGCTTCTGTAGTGAGCATGTGAGAGACGATGTGGGCCATGTGCTCCACGCAGCCGGGGGCAGCATGTGAGCAGCACAGACCGACAGCCTTCTCAGGGCTTCCAATCAGGGCACAGAGGCAATGACATCAGGCATGTGGCATGACTCGGGCTCCCTGCAGCCGTAGGACAAGGCTAGCGGGTGAGCAGGAGAGCCTAAGTGAAACAGCTCTGTGTGGCATAGCCCACCTGCCTTGCCAGAGCAGGCCAGAAAAGGCCTTAGGGGCCACAGGAGTGTCCCTCAACCTGGGCTCTGTGGAGGAGTGGGGACACATGGACTCCATCGTGGGGCAAGCCAATCCATCTGTTCCTTGGTAAAGATACCACCGTGGCCAGGTACCCGAGCCACAGCCCCATCCCAGGGGCTTCCTCACAACTCACCCATCTTCCCATCCTCCACAAAGAGGATGTGTAGGGGGTACAAGGTGCTGAAGTAGAAGACGTCAATGTTGTTCTTCACGGCCACCTAGGCACAAGGGGGTCCCCAGTCAGTTGCTGAGCAGGTTCTCTCACATGACCCTCCCTGGTAACCATGCCCCTTTGTTCCCCATCCCACCCCCAACCTGTGGCCAAGAGCGCAACCCCACAGACACAGCCCTCTGTCCCTCCCCTGGGGCTGGTGGACGGATAAGGACTGAGGTGCTTGGCCCTGCCCAGAACACACCTGGAGGTTGTTCAGAGGCTCCATCTTCATGACCGAGCCCACCGTGTTGAGAGGCAGGGAGATCTCCACTGTCTGGTTGGGGCTGAGTGGTGCATGGACCTGGAGGGGGGCGGCGGGGGCCAAGCCAAAGCTGGGGAGAGAGAAGCCCCCGCGAGGATGGTAGGGGGAGGAGGTGCTGACATGGGACAGGTGAGCTCCTTGGGCTCCGGAGCTGGGGCAGCAGTTGGCACGGAGCCTCACCCAAGCTGCAGGCCCAGGACTGGCTGCATGCCTGAGGCCAATCTGTGTTCCTCTTTCTCCTCTGGGCTAGGCACTGGACCGGCCCAGGGAAGCAGGCCTCACCCTGCCCTGCTCTCGAGGAGCTCCTCCTAATACCAGGGGCCTGGACTATGAGCTTCTTCTAACTTAAAAGCTCTATGACTGTCCAAGTCTCTGCTGCCAATCCCAGGGGGGGATTGACTATGACTGACCATCCCAAGAGAGATGCCGGGTTTGACGTCTGAGCCAGAACTGGGCAGGTCACACCATGGCCATGAGGAGATTCAGAAAGCCCTGCTTCTCTGTAAAACAGCACACTGGCAAATGAGGAGGATCCCCATCAGTGTGAAAGACATCCCAGCACAGGGTCTTGGAAGGTAAGTCATATGGATTAGGACCATGAACTGGGTGCTCAGTATGCCCAGGCTGGGCGTGTGATATTACACCAATTCCTATCCTTATAAAAGCAGAGACAGGTATACATGATCCCATCTTCCAGACGAGGACACAGTCTCAGGGTGGGGCAGGCCCATGCCCAGACCCTATGGGGTGAAAGGCACTGCTGAGAATCAGAGCTTAGGCTGCCTGACCCCAGCCTGTGCTCTGCCCATGATGAAAATCAGGCCTGCTTAGGACCCAGTGGGAAACAATGTGGAGAAACCCAGGCCCGCTTGGTGACTTGGCACTCCAGGCTTTCCTGGGAGCTCCACCACTGCCTGCAGCATGACCTTGGGCAAGGAACCAGCCCTCTCTGAGCCCAAGTGTCATCACCTAAAAGGGAGTACAAGGCATAAATCGACTTTACTGGGCTGTCTAGTGGTTCAAGTGAGATAATACTCCTAAAGCCCTGGGCCCAGGGAGTGGTACCCAGAAAGTGCTCAACACGGTAAATGTGTTATGAGCAATCAGCGGGACCACCCCTGGGAGCGTGGAGCACTGCGGTGTCCTCTAGGGCCATCTGAAGGTATGAGGCAGGGCTGCCCCCAGCCTCACTTGGCCTGCCCAACAGGACCCACCAGCCCACAGGCTCTCCCTCAGGAAGCAGCCCCTTCAGTCAACTTCTTAGAGGTTCAGTTTGCTCATCACTAGAGCCACTCAGGAAGAAGGATCATCAGGAGGGGCTGCTTAGGTTTCCCAGAGAGCCCTGGCCTGAATAGCCCAATCCACGATGGTGACAGACAGGTGACCTTCCCCAATGACACACAGTGTAGAGGACTCGGTGGGGGTGAGGCGCCTGGAGCAGCTACCACTCCCAGAGGCCCTGTCTGGTGGTTTGATCCTTTACCACAGAGACTGGCAGGTAGGCCCACCCCCACCAGGCTTCTCAGAGCTGGTCCCTAAGACAGGAGCAACTCAGGTCTGTGAGAGGACGGGGATGGGTCCTCCTGACATGTGGGATGCTTGCCAGAGGTGGACTCCTAGCTTGGAGCTGGGGATTTCTGTCTGTGAGACATTCCTTTGGACAGTGGAGGCAGGCAAAAATAAGGGGAGACATTCTCCCCTCCATACCACGTACTTTGGAGTCCACATAAAGAAGTAATTGGAGGAAAAAAATCACTGCTTTAGGGAGCTTTGATTTTGGGCTGGTGGGGAACATTCACCCTCTCCAGAAAAGAGGAACCAGGCCCCTCGCAGCCTCAGCCCCTCCCTGCGGTCACCAGTGTGGACTCTTGGCACATCAGCCTCGGGGAGCTCACCTGTTGCGGTTGAACTGGATGGCGAAGTCAGTCATGACTTGCAGGGCCTTGTTGGTCAACTGCAGGTCCATGGAGATGGAGCCCACCTGGCGCGTGAAGGTGCCCGAGATCTCCAGCCCCTTGGCCTTCATGGCTGGGAGCCAGACCTGGAGGGGAAGAGGTTGGGGAGGGGGCTGGTGTGTGCCTCATCCCCCAATGAAAACTCAACAGCCCACCTGAGGGTTCTTTTTCTCTTTCTCCTACAGAGGCCTCCCAGATTGACCACACCTGCCTTTACCACTAGGGGACGACCAGGTATATGGGAATGAGAGCGACCGTGCGGCCCACTTCGGGCCAACGTAGCTGCATGGTGGAGCACTGGGGATGGGGAGGCACTTGGTGGGCTCAAGGTCTGATCTGAATCTTCAGAGGTCAATTAAGGAAACACTTAGGAAGTAGGCTGAGGAAGGGGAAGAGCCAAGCAAGCACTGCCAGCCTCCTGATGAGCCAAGGACACAGTCCAGTGCCGAATGGCATCCTGGGCCTCAGCCAGAGCCCAAGGCCAACCTGGCTGTCACAGCCTGTCCTTCCTTGCAGGAGGCAGGGGTGACCTTTAAATTTAGAAACTGGTCTGACCAAGGACAGTACCTAAGAAGCCCCCTCACCTGGCAGACCCTCACCTGCTTCTTTGCCCTTGTCACTGGAGTCTCAGTTCAAGAGCTACCTCTTCTGGGAAGTCTGCCCTTCCCCATATGTGCACTCCAGTGACATGGTGGATAAACATGAGCCTGTGTGTCTGTCTGCTCTGCACCCGGTGAGCTCTTTGAGGGAAGGGCTCTGCTTTACTCTTTGCATCCTTGGCTCAGGGCCCAGTGTGGAGCCGATGCTCAGGGAGTATTTGCTGAGCAAACAGCATGGATTATAGCCCTGCCTATGAAGGACACCCACTGGCATCATCCTACAGCCACGCGAATGCCTCTCAGGCTGTTATTCTCATTGGACGGCTCACAGGCCCCTCGAGGTCATAAGGCTCAGGCCCCACCTGACAGCTTCCCCAAGTGCACCCAGTGTAAGCCAGGAATGGCAGAGCCACCAGGCACCAGCCCTCGCCCTTCCTGACCCCCACTCCGTAGTCATTCAGCCCAAGGCCTGCCAACACCACCTTCTACACCTGCCTCTAGGGCCTCCACTCCCCTCCTTCTCCACAGGCACCACCAGCATCAGAACCACCATCAGATTTCCCCGGGTGAGACAGCAGCTGCCTAGGTGGCTGCCCCAATCCCTCCCTCCCCACTTTCCATAGCAGCTGGAGTCATCTTGTAAAATGCAGATCTGATCACGTCACCCTGGAAAACCCAGTCCCACAGTGGCCTCCACAGCATGGTGCCCACCCCTTCCACGGGCTCGGCCTACTGTGCTCCTGTGGACCTCACACCTGCTGTTCCCTCTGCTTGGAAAGTATTTCCCCATCCCACTCCCACCCTACCTGCTTAACCCTGAGCACCTCTTGTACCCCCTGAACAAATCTGTGAGGGTAGAAACCACCCAGCTTTAGTTTTCAGCTGTGCCCTGGCACGTAGAAAGCACTCAGAAGGCTGCTAAACCTGACCTTGGGCATGGCTCCTTCATGGATGATTCCCCTGCGCCCCATCTCCCGTGAGGCCTCCTTTCCCATTCTTGCAGAACTGGCCGTCTCCCAGTTGCCTGTGCAGCCCATGCCTGACTGCTGTTGGCTGAGGGTGGGGATCTCATCTCGCTTGGTCACTGTGGGTTCATGGAGTCTAGCACAGGTCCTAACAGAACTAATCCTCAACATTTACTGGATGAACCAATGCACTGTCACCACCGGCTGACCCAAATGCTTGGGAAACTCAAAGTTCTTGTACACAGAGTCTTGTGCTCTTGACCAGGAGTGCTGGAGAATGTATGTACCCCACAGGCAGGTGGGAAAATGCACAAGGGATACTGATAGGTCGTTACGGTGTGCTAGGAAAATGCAGACAACCTACCTCCTGCTTCTCTAGGGAGAGTGCACCCACATCCTAGAACCCTCCCCTCCTGTGACTAAGTTAGTGGGGAAAGTCCTGCCCATGTTGCAAGGCCTTGTCCTCCTCCAGGCAGCCTGCTCTGATGACTCCTGACTTGGTGATCCCTTCACCTCTCATTTCCAGCACTCACTGTTGGTAACTCACTGACCTCCACTAAGACAAGGCAGTGATAACATCTGGTAGAACAGACCCACAAGCATAGGGCTAGCTTACCCAGGGCCAGCTCCAGGCTTTATATTCCTGGTAACACTGCAGTGCCTGCAAAAGGCTTGCAGGAGTCTTTGCTGTTCTCTCACTCAGTCCCTGCCTTATGCCTGTGATCTTAGGTATTTAACGGGTAGGGGTCAGCCTCAAGCTTTGGTGTGGCTAATCCGTGTAGTAATTAGTTAACAGAACATGTTTTACATCACGCCATGTATCCTATGTTCTCCTTGGTCCTGTTGATTGACAACTCATGACATTAAGGCAAGTGCACAGGTGGCTCTCAAACACTTTGGGGCATAACACACAGGGGCCTGGAGCAGAGGCTCTGTGCCACTGCCCTGCATTCAGTTCCAGACTCTGTCACTTATCAGCTATGTGACCTCATGCAAAAGCACTCCAATTTTTCAACTGTGAAAGGGAATAACAGCACCATAAAGCTGCTGGGAGGATGCAGTGGGATGATGGCTGTGGAAGGCTTGTGCCATCCCCTGGCACAAGTGTGTGCAGCTGCTAGTATCAGAGCTACTGTCTGCTTTGTGCTTCTTGGGGCTCAGACCCAGTGGGCTCCAACCACCACCACTGCAGGGGGTGCTGGCACACTATGGATGAGGCTAGGTCAGGGAAAGGGAGGTGCTGGCTCATGGTTCCCTAGTCATGATGGAGATGACACCGTGCCCCTGAAGCCAGCCATGTCTTACTCTGGGGAAGGGACCCCAGATGAGAGAGGGGCTCTGACTGGGAATAAAGCAGCAGACAAGGCTTCTGACCTGAGTGTTGTGAGGGGATGAGGCCAGATCCGTGCCCTCTGGCAGCTTCCTTGGTGCTGACAATGCGGCCCACACTGTGATCTCCTTAGTGCTAGGCCTCCAAGTTCTCACCCCCAAACTTGGCTCTCCTTCCCTCAGCCCTGCCCCCTCCCAGGTCCCCATCTCAGCACCTCCTCTAACCCCATGTCTCAAGCCAGAAGCACCCCACCTCCAGCCCCCTATCCTACCACTCCTACCACCCAGGGAGTACTCCAGTCCAGTGTTGGTCTCCACCCCAAGAGACACTCAGCTGTTCCTGCCACAGTCCCCTTCTTGGGCTCTGTCCTGCTCCTCGCCTTCCCTGGAGCCAGAGCTGTCTTTCTCAAGTGCAAATCAGACTGTCTCATCACTCTGTTTAAAACCTTTTAATGGGTCCCGCTGTGCCAGAATCAAGAGCACACACTCAGCCTAGCCCTGCCGATGCCACCAGCTTCCTCTCTCGTCAGTCTCTAGTCTAGCCAGGACTCTCAGGGATGGTACTGTACTTGGGAGCACAGTGGGCATCTGTGGGGCATCTTCGGGTGGCACAATGTGGGGGCACTACATTTAGTGGGCTTTAGTCAGCGTGCTGGGGAACGGTGCCATAAGGACAATAGTCCTCACAATGAGCAAATGTCCTATATCCTTTGAGTATTTTCTATACGGTTTAATCTACCCTGAAATTTCCAGGAACAGCATTAACTATCATGAAAGTCAAGGGAGGCCTGTTCTCTGCCTTGTTCAGAACTTTACTGGGAGCCAGTTGCCATTTCAGAAGCTAATGGTGGGGCCGGCCTGTGGCTCACTCGGGAGAGTGCGGTGCTGATAACACCAAGGCCACGGGTTCGGATCCCATATAGGGATGGCCGGTTTGCTCACTGGCTGAGCGTGGTGCTGACAACACCAAGCCAAGGGTTAAGATCCCCTTACCGGTCATCTTTTTAAAAAAAAAAAAAAAAAAAGAAGCTAATGGTACCACTGGTCACACCATTCATGGTGACCAAGCTGCAAACACCATCTGTAGCTGTCACAGTCACGGCAACTCTCTGCACTGCTACATACACCTGACAACTTTGTAGTCGCTTCTGGGGCAGTGGGTGTGCTAACAGTTTACAACATTGAAATGTATACTTGTATTCTCTCCCTTTTTATAGCTCCTTTATGCAGTGATAGTATCTGATTACTTTTGAAATTATATGTGTAGTTAAGTTATATAGTCCACCAATTTCATTTAAGGATAGGAAAGGGGTACTGTAAAATGCTTATTAGAAATGAGGGGCACTTAGGGCCCTTGGCTCACTTGGGAGAGTGTGATGCTGATAACACCAAGGCCACGGGTTTGGATCCCTATATAGGGATGGCCAGTTAGCTCACTTGGGAGAGCGTGGTGCTGACAACACCAAATCAAAATTAAGATCCCCTTACCAGTATCATTAAAAAAAAAAAAGAGAGAAAAGAAATGAGGGGCACTGGGCCTGACAGCACTGAGAACCACTGCTCCAGTTGGACAGGACCTCTGCCAGGCTCTCCTTCACTTCCAGGCCTTGCCACAGGCTGCTCCCTTATTCCCTTGCCTGCAGCCCTCTCTCCCTGCTTTTGCTCAGCTAATTCTGACTTGTCAGCAGGCTGGAGCTCCAATGTGCCCTTCTCTGGAAAATCTTCCCAGGCCCCACCAAGCTGCCTTTTCTCCTCTTCCTCTGTGCTCTCAGATCCCCAAGCTGCCCTCATCAGCGCTGGCCTGAGGTGATTCCATGGCATGGGCCATTTAAGGAGCCCACATGTCAGTCTCTAGAGCTTCTCTCTGCTCCTGCCATGAGAGAAGGCGAGGTACTTACTGCTTTGGGGGCTACATATGATCCTGACAGGGTGCCCACGCCACTCGTCAGGTCAAAGAGGTCACTTAGGCCACTGCTGATGGGTGCTCCTAGGTTAGCTGGCACTGCTGCTGCTGGAGGTGCCACAAAGTTGGTGCCCCCAATCTGGAATGGAAGGGAGAGAGCTCAGAGGCAGGGACATCAGGGGCCAGGGATGAAGAAAGCCACCTCACTCTAGAAAACTGGGGGATGGGGGCAAGACAGCCTTCCACATCAACTCTAAGTTGCAGAAACAGAACACAGTGAAGTGCATGAAGAGAGGCTGAGCCCTCCCATGCCCTCCGGACATTTTGAGCCTTAGCAGTGACCTCTGGGAAAGGGCTGAGGACACTCCCAAAGTAATACTCAGCCCATGGATAAAAGGGGGACTGAGACACACTACTGGGTGGAGATGTGCTAAGCAGATAGGAACTCTCCTTCCAGGATGTCAGAGAGGGCTGGCGATCCTCAGGAAGACAAGGCTGGGGGTGGTGAGGATAGGGTAGATAATTCATGGACATGGGGCCCAGTGGCAGCTGGACACTGGGCTGTCAAAGCACAGGCTGCCAGGACACTGGACCAAAGGCCAGGGCTTGGCAGGGAGGGACTGCTTTGACATCATCTGCCCATTGGGATGCTGGGCCAGCGCTCTCAGGCGGAGCAGGGACAAAGGCTTGGTGACACAAGGGTTGAACCGTACCCCTTCAGGCTCATCCCCCATCTCCAAGCAGAAGCAGGCAGGGTGAAGAGAACAGGCAGCGACATGCAGAAAGAAGAGCCAGGAAAGAAGACAGAGAGAGACAAGAGAGAGAAAGGGAAAGAGGGAAAAGATTAGTCAACTGCTACTCCATCCGAGGGGAGTTTGGTACAAGGTGTGCCAGGGCCTGAAAAGGCCCAGACCCCTCATCTCTGTGAAAGGCACAATCCCCCATGGCTTCACCCCACCACTCCATGTCCTGTACCACAGCCCTTCCTAGCCTTGCTCTAGCAGTGCTGATCACCAGACTCCTGCCCTGAGGGGCAACCTTGGGGACCTGAGCTAAGCATGGCTAAATGAAGGGGCCCAGCTGCCCCAGAAGCCCCAGGGAGATACCCAGGCCATCCTCACCACTCCCCTCTCTACAGAGGAGGAGGAAAGGTCTGTCCCTGACCCCTCATGGGCCTCTGTCGGATAGGCCAGCTGACTGCTGTCCCCAGCAGGTGCAGCAAGAGGGTAAGTGGATGCTGGTCTGGTTCCTCAAAGCCAGGAATGTCCCAGCTTTACAGGATAAAGGCAACTTGGGCCGGAATTGTAGGAAAGGGCTAGGATTGGCCCCAAACTGCCCCAGGTCTCCTGGGATTCAAAGTTCCAGCGAGGAGGCTGAATCCTCTGCCACTTAGCAGCTCTGCTATCTGGGGGGGAAGGTTGCCTGATCTCTCTAAGCCTTGATTTTCTCCTCTGTGAGTAGGGAGCTACACATCACCTCCCAGGGCAGATGGTAAGGACTCAACAAAATGTACTAAGGCACCTGACCAATGTCTGGCATAGAAGGGGAATTCAGCAATAGCCCCTCTAAAGATCACTGACAGCATCACCTAGAGGGGGGCCCAGGACATACCAGGCTGTCAAGGCCACCACCAAGAAGGTCCACAGCTCCCATCTGCACTGAGGAGGTGGCCAGGGGTGGGCCGCTCACTGGGGGGCCGAGGTCCAGGTTGAGGAGATCGCCCAGCAGGTCGCCCTGAGTGGGGATGACATCTGGCTGCTCACCAGGGGGTGCTCCAGCAGGGGCTGTCTCTGGGCTCTCCGTGCTCTCGCTCCTGCCAGGACATGGAAGGCAGAGGGTCAGCAGGCTGGGGGTATTGGGATATCTCAGAAGGTCAAAGAGACCAGACTCCAGGATCCTCCTCATACAGGCACTGGGTCTCCTTGCTATTCTAGACAGCGCTGTCTATATGACCCCTCAGCCTCCCCATTCCCACATCTGATCCATCTCCTAGGCTCTCCATGGGGATGAGTGAAGGGACAAGGCCATCTGTGTTTCCACTCCTTGGACCATGTTAAAGAGAAAACTGGATGCTAGTCCCTGGAGGACTGTGCAACCAGGCCAAACCAACCACCTGGGAGCAGCAGAGCAGGCAGCAAAAATAGGGCTTGGGAACTGAATCTGAGCCCCAGCTCTGCTAGCTGTGGGGTCTTGGGGCAGCCATTCAAGCTCTCCATGCCTACTATCCTCATCTGTTAACTGGGGACATTTTCTCTCAGAGCTGTTGCTAGATGAGATCATCTAGTGAACATCTAGTGTGTAGTAAGCCCTTGACTAAAGGTTGCAAGTATCCGTTTTCCTTAGACCCAGGCCTGAGCTGTACTGCTGAACTGAGGAGGCAGACGGGAGGCTCAGGCTGCAGCCGGCAGGTTTCACTCACGAGGCGGCGCGGGGTGGCAGGCTCTTGTGAGCCACGCCCCGACCCCCCTCTACAAAGGTGCTGGGTGGCTTGTGGTAGACAGAGGCCAGCGTGCCGATGTAGCAGATGAGCTCGTCCAGCAGCGTGGGCTCGATGAGGTCTGTCTCTTCAGAGATGAGTGGCTTCTCAGCCAGCACCACCTCCTTGGCAGCCACGGGGTCCGTGGAGAGCAGGCGCCAGTAGATGTAGCCTCGGTCTCGCAGGTCTGGGTTATCTGAGTCCTTAGGGGGGTGATGAGAAGCCCATGAGACAGAGTAGAGAGACCACGTGAGAGGAAGAGAGGAAGGGGTCCTGCAACCCCGTCACCCAAGTATGGTCATTGGGCTGGCCGATAACAGCAACCCTGGGCCCTCCACGAGCCTGTCCCTAAACCACTTAACTGGACATGTCCCAGCCCTGGGCTCATTCCCCATGGTACTCTACTCCAGCCAGCCTGCTGTAGGCCATGCCCTCTCCTGTTGCCATTCTCACCTGCCCTCCATGGTCTGCCCTCCCTGCCCCCCCCAAGCCCCCCAGTTCCCATGGGCCTCCCTCTCCTCCCTCATCTCTAGTCTGTCCCAACTTCACCATTTGAACCCACTTGGTTTTGATTTCTTTGTGACTCTGAGCTCTCTGAAGGCAGGGATCTTAGATTTCTTGGGCCAAAATTCCTAAAGATGCCAGTCTTGGGGGTGGTACTGGCTCCTAGGCATGGCTCTTTGGACCAAAGCTCCCCCTGCTGGAGTGAGGGCTGTGCTGGGCACAGCAGGGAGGCTGGGGCACCCACCTGAGTGGCCAAGCTCAGGACCTGCTGCACCAGCTCCTGAGTCTCTGTTGGCTTCTTCAGAAAGAGTTTCACGATGGCTGTCAGCAGCTGCAGCTGGACCTGCAAGGAGACAGAGAGCTGATGAGAAGGAAGGGTGGGCTTCATCAGGGGATGACAGGAAACCAACTGAGGGCTTGAAGAGGAAAAGTGTGTTCAAAGTTGCCAGAAGCCCAGAACAGCTTTTCTGGGTGTGGGGTAGGCCATGGAACACAGGCTGAGGCCAGCAGGTGTGTCGTGCTGCTGAGCAGCCCAGACCTTGGCATTACTCCATCAGAAAGGGACTGAGCATTGTACTATCTGGCAAACTCAGGCAGGCTGGGGGCTGTGGCCCAGCCCTAGGGTCCTAGAAACCTGTCAGAACACTTGGCTTCATGGCACCATGAGAAGCTCATAGTATAAAAAGGCACCATGCACAGCTGATACGCTTCTTAAAGGGGCCATCTGTCAACAAGTGACGACAGTGCCATCAAGGCCCGGGGACATCAGTAGAGCTCACTAAGCCAGCCTGCCATGAAGGAGCTGTGCTTCTACCTGACAGCAGGAGCCATTCCTGCCAGGATCTGCACCAGCCCCCACCTTTCACTTTGACATGCCTGCTGCCCTCAGCCTGGCCAACACCTCCTCATCCTTGGCTCCCATGCTGACCCTGTCCCAACCCCCCGCGCTTCTGCAGCCTCCTTCACCCCCCTCACTGGCATCACCAGTTGCCAGGCTGTCATGAGGCACTGAGTTCCCTCTCTTGCTCTCTGCTTTATCCCTAGTTACTGCTCAGTCTAGTGCCTGGAGCATAGCAAGCACTTAAGAAATACTGGCTGACTGAAAAAACATCTATGCAAGAACAATTTTCTGCCCACAGTCCTTCCTTAGCCACAATCTCATTTTTGCCAGCCCAGGGACAAGAGGGCAGCCTGAGGCTCCAGAGCCATGGTAGCACTAGAAGCCCATAGGCTGTGCCAGGGCCAGGTCTGTGGCAGGAGCAGGAGTGGTGGTGCAGGACGCTCAGTAGCAGCAGTCCTGGTGGCATCTCCTGGGTCTGTGAAGCAGCAGGTACTCATAGAAACGAATGGCTCAATGATCCTGGTATGCAGGGCAGGCTGACAGTGCAGGTGGGATGGAGGGAATGGATCTGTTTCTAGGGTTAAATGATCCAGACCCTTGCGATCTTGTTATGCATGGGACAACGGCAGAGTAGCAGCTTCCAGACCTGACTCCACCCCTGGCTGGGTGGCTTATGGGAAGTCATTTCCTCTCCGTCTGTGAAAGAGAGGTGTGGCCTGCTTCTGGGGGTTCTTGTGAACTTTGAAAATGGCAACTTATGGCAGCTTACTTGGGGGTAGAGTCAGATCACACCTCATTTGAACTCTGGTTCTATCACTTTCCAGCTTGGTGACCCTGGACAAGTCATTTAACTTCTCTGGGTCGCTTTCCTCTTCTATAACACAGGTATGGGGACTGGTGGGTTAGCTCAGTTGGTTAGAGTGTGGTATTATAACACCAAGGTCAATGGTTTAGATCCCCTTACCAGCCAGCTGCCAAAAAAAATTAATAATAATAAAATGAGTATAATTCCTCACATGGTTAATGGGAAGAGTCAACGAGACACAAATGTAAAGAACCTACTATGCATTCTGCTCAGTACACAACAGCCACCCTCATTGCCATTGTAACCCCCACTACCACCACACAGGGACTCATGACAAGCTCTCCTCCACCAGTCAGCTGGCTGCCAGAAATCATCCATCACTGGCACGTCTGCTGTGCTTCACGGTCAGGTTGCCTCAGTCTCTGCTGCCAGAGCGTGCTCTGGCCACCAGCCCAAGGCCCCAGATCAGCTCTCCGCCCAGCTCCCCCCAATACATCGATGCCCCATCTGCCTGCATACTAAAGGCAGCCCCTCCACAATGATGCCACTGCCCTTGCCATCCAGACAGGCTGGGCTGATGTAGCACCTTGGCCTAGGAGCCAAGGATGAGAAGGCTCAAAGGGACAATCTAAAATGAGTTCCAAAACTGTAAAGCACTGAACAAGTACTCTTAAAAGAGCTTTCAACTGTGTTGTGAACCCAGGACACAAAGGGAACAGGCCACCCAATTAAAACACCACCACCATCCAGCTATCGTTTACTGAGCACCAGAGTGAGTACTTTATACACAGCATCCAATAATCTTTGCAATAACCTTGGACTAGAGACAAGGAAACAGGCTTGGTGAGTTTAAGTAACATGCTCTGGGCCATACAACAGGGGAGGAGCCTAGATTCAAAACTTCAGAGCCCTGTTTCTATTCCCAAAACCAGGCTCCTGGTTCAGCTTCCTCTTGTCCGACTTCTCTAATCCTTGCTTCTTAGCTGGCTTAACTGACAGGGAAGAGGCTGCAGAAGATTAACTCTAATATGTGGGCAGAAACACACCCCTCCAGGACATCCTCTGCAGTGATCCCAGGCAGGATTGATAGCAGGGGCAGAACTCGTCACAGGCCAGGCTGTGCTTCCACTGTCTTTGCTCACCCCCATCTATTCTGTCTTCTGGTAACAGAAATGCTGGCCTTCCTTCAGAGAACTGCCCATCTCTCTGTCCCTTTCAATCCACACAGACTGGGACCAGCACCTGAGAGACCTGGCCAATAAGAGTCACAGCAACTGACTCAGGATGATACAAATAGCCCCTAGGGTTTTTGCTGGAACTACCTCGGGGGAGTTGTTTAGCTATATAGAGTAGCCTGGAACTGTTGAGCCCTTGCAGCCCCCACTTGTAGAAACCACCCCAGGATCGCAGAGACACCCCAATGCCATCATCTGAGTATCCTCAGCCTGGAGTGCAGGAAGAGAGCATTCTACCTAGACTTGCCAGCTATGGGAAATAGTCAGTCCCTTTTTTGGCCTGGACTAGTTTGCTTTTGAAAGCAGTTCTGACCCAAACCAATACTGCCATTAATGAGTACTTATCATGAGCTGGGAATGTTTTAAGAACATTACACAAAGCATCCCATTTAATTTTCACAACAAGGAGATGAGGGAAAGTCTAACAGTTCTTATTTTACAAATGAGGAAACTGAGGCTCAGAGAGGTAAAGGGATAAGTGTAAAGTGACCAAACCAGGCAGGGGCAGAAGAGAGGTGTGGACTGTATTATCTCCAATTCCAAGGCCCACGCTTGGACCCACTGGGTTACATGGCCCCTACTGAGCAGCTAAGATTTCTGTGCTCATAACAGACTTTTTAAAGGCTCATATGCATGAATGGACAGTTCCCAGTTTCCAGAAAAAGGAATACAAATGTCAAGATGCTCAACCTCACTCACAACAGAAATGCAGGGCTGGCCAGTTAGCTCAGCTGGAAAGAGCACGGTGTTGTAACACTAAGGTCAAGGGTTTGGATTCCCATACTGGACAGGTGCCAAAAAAAAAAAAAAAAGGAAATTCAAACAAAACTACACTGAGGTACCCCCTATTATCCATCACACTGGCAAAAACAAAGTGTGAGGATGCCCTAGGATGGCCAGGAGCTAGGAAAGCGCCATCCCACCATCTGAGATGGGAGTGTAAACTGGTACAACCTATATACCAATCCAGCAGTACTGACCAAAATCTCAAATGCACGTGCCCTTTTACCCAAGCACTCTGCTTCTAAGAATTTATCCTCCAGTATACTTGCAGGTGTGCATTACAAATTACTCACAGTGGGATGGGTTAAAAGAGCAGAAGACTGGGCTGGCCTGTGGCTCACTCGGGAGAGTGTGGTGCTGATAACACCAGGGCCACAGGTTCGGATCCCATATAGGGATGGCCGGTTGCTCACTGGGTGAGCGTGGTGCTGACAATACCAAGTCAAGGGTTAAGATCCCCTTACCGGTCATGCCACAGGTTCGGATCCCATATAGGGATGGCCGGTTGCTCACTGGGTGAGCGTGGTGCTGACAATACCAAGTCAAGGGTTAAGATCCCCTTACCGGTCATGCCACAGGTTCGGATCCCATATAGGGATGGCCGGTTGCTCACTGGGTGAGCGTGGTGCTGACAATACCAAGTCAAGGGTTAAGATCCCCTTACCGGTCATCTTTTAAAAAAAAAAAAAGAGCAGAAAACTGGACACCTAAATATCCATCAAGGGAGGCTGGTTAAAAGCATAAATTAATAATGCTATGGCCTTCAGATATACTCATATTTTTAAGGGGAAAAGGCAAGGCACTGTAAAATTTTTTTTTTTTTTTTGGCACTGTAAAATTTGAATTTGCATAGTATGCTATCAGTGCTTTTTAAAAATAAATGATCAAGGGTTTAGATTCCCATACAGGCCAGCCACCCAAAAAATAAATAAATGAATAAAAATGAAAATAAATGAGAGGGAAATGTGTGTATATATATATATAAACATACACACACACAGAGTTGATCCTTATTATTCACTGAGTCCATATTTGTAAATCTGCCCACTTGTAGCCCCCAAATCAATACTCGTGGCGCTTCTGTCATTTGCAGACGTGCGCACAGTGGTGAAAACTTTGAGTTGCCTGATACACACATTCTCAGCTGGGGTCTAGCAAGGCAACACTCTGCCTTGTTATTTCACCTGCCATACTGTAAAAAGGGGTCCTTTCCATGGTCTATTTTGTGCCACGTTTTTCACATTTTTTGAGCCCTTTGTTGGTGTTTTTTATTTTTTATTTTTTTTAAGGATCCGAACCTGTGGCCTTGGTGTTATCAGCACTACACTCTCCCGAGTGAGCCAGGGGCCGGCCCCCTTTGTTGGTGTTTAAAATGGCCCCAAGTGTAGTACTGAAGTGCTGTCTAGTGTTTCTAAGTGCAAGAAGGTTGTGATGTGCCTTACAGAGAAAATACATGTGTTAGGTAAGCTTCACTCAGGCATGAGTGATATGCTGTTGGCCATGAGTTCAATGTTGATACATCACTACATATTAAATAAGGTGTCTTTAAACAGAAACACACATAAAACAAGGTTATATATTGATTGGTTGACAAAAATGTTGTGTCCAGAAGCTCATAAGAACCTAACTATATTTCTCCTAGGAGCACTGGTCCAGCACTCACTAATTCAATGTTTGCAGTGACTACAGGACATAAGTACCACGAATACTGAGAATCGACTGTGTATGTGTATGAATGTCTATCCGTGCATATGAATGTATGTAGGTGTGTGTGTGCGCGCACGCATGCGCGGGTACATTCCTAAACGAACTCTGGAAGTATCCAAGAAACCAAGAACACTGGTGACCTCTGGGAGGACAACGGGTGGCTGGGAAAGAAGTAAGAGGGAGACTTTTCCCTACATATCCTTTTGTACCTTTTCAGTTTTAAGTCA
The DNA here is from genome assembly GCF_000696425.1 of Galeopterus variegatus. Lineage (NCBI taxonomy): Eukaryota > Metazoa > Chordata > Mammalia > Dermoptera > Cynocephalidae > Galeopterus > Galeopterus variegatus. The sequence continues at coordinate 104,744 of NW_007726646.1, read as the reverse complement.
AGTCAATGTATTACCTACCCAAAGATAAATATAAAATTAAAACAAAACCAGAAACTTCTGCCTGCCTTCTATGCACACCACTACAGACTGTCTCACAAGTCCCCTTGAGGTACCACAGTCAGGGAGGAAAAGGGACCGCATTTATCACCCATCTGTCACTCATCTGCCTATCTACACTGCCAATACAGTATCGGGAGGGGAGGGTTCCAGGGCAGGATGGGCCCCCGTGGCCAGTCATGCCCTGCTCCCTGGCCCGAGTTGGCTCCGCTCTTCAGTCACCTGGGTGCTCTCGTCATGGAAGCCCTCGAGGAAGCTCTCCAGCAGCTCATCCGCGTTGTCAATCCGCTCGGCATACTCGCCCACGATCCAGATCATAGCAGCCCTGGCCTCAGGCTCATCCAGGGAGTCCAAGTTCTCACACAGCGTGGCAATCACGCTCTCATACCTGGGAGACCAGGGCACAGCTGGAATGTGACCACCAAAGGAGCCTGGGCAACCCGGGGGAGGCTCGGTAGGGGACTAGAGCAATAGGCAGCTGCCCCCGAGACCCTGAGAGGTGGTAAGTAAAGGGAATTTAAGTTTTATCTGTTATATTTTAGCTCTTTTTTTGGCCTGAGAAGCAGAGGAAGGGCAGCTCAAGGGAAATAAGAAAAAACAGAGGGTTTCTTCTGAGAATGCTGCTTGCAGGAGAGAAGGAAGAGGGGAGAAGCTCCTCTTTCTCGTTCTTCTCCACCATCTGTCCCGAAACAGAGCCAGATCACCCTTTCCCTGGGAGGTGTGGGCACATACTTGTTGGGGTACTTGCGGAAGATGTCCTTAATGACCACGATGGCTTCCTGGACCACGTAGTTTACCTTGGTCTGGATGAGATCAAGCAGTGTGCTCACACAGCGCTCTGCAGATTGCTGTGTGGGAGGAGGAGGAGAGTGTGGGCAAGGTCCTTGTGCCGCATTTCCAATAGAGCCTCTCATGAGCACGCCTTGGCCAAGGACTCCAAGTCACTTGGTGCCCGCCTTCCTCGTCACAAATGGAGAATAGGAGAACGCTCTCCCAGACAACAGAGGGAAAAATGAGACTGAGGAGAAGCTGGAGGCAGAGCTCCTAAGAACAGGGAGGGCCCTTGGAGCTCCTCCAGGTTAACCCCTGAGGGCAGAATGGCTATACTCCAACCTCACCCCCATTCTTTTACTTGTTTTATAAAATGGGATCCTGAGACCAAAACACTCAAAAAGTCTCTGTTTGGACTAGCCCTTCCACCTTTATTCCCACACACTGTGCTAATGGCCTGGTGGGAAAGATTTCTCAGGACAGCCATCACAAGCGCCAAGGGGAAAATGCCTCAAGGGTCTGGGCTGGGGGTTACAGCTGTCCTGGGATACTCTAGCCACCACTGGACCCATTTAAGGAGAGTCTGGCTCAGTGATCAAAGAACATCTCCACAGGCAGAGAGTGGGGGGAATGAGATGCCAGGACACAAGGGTCTGGAGCAGCCCTGGGAGCTTGTAGAAAAGAGGCACACGGGCAACTGAACTATGATATGTGCCAATATGTTCAACAGGCAGAGACCCTGCCCCAAAGCTCCATGAAGTGAAAGCTGAGTCTAGCAGGGCCACTGCAAACTTGTTGCTGCTCCATCATCTCAGCTAAGGCTGCAGGAGAACCATTATGATGTGTTCATTTCATCTGCAGCAACTCAAAGGCCTACAGGAGACTAAAGTGTGAGAAGGAGCCCAATCAGATCTGCACAATGGGTGCCCTGGGCGCTCTAGTGGTGACTCTCAGGCTGTCCTGGACCATGAACAGCTGGTAGATTCTGCTACGATCAGACCGGTTTCCTGATTTTGGCTCTCTTTCCCTCCCCTGGCCAAAGACAGAGCCCCAGAGGCTCACCTCCACCTTGATGGCACAGCGGCCGATGGCACGCACAGCCTTCCGTACAAAGTCCACATCCACTTCTGTCGCGTACTCTTTCAGCTCCGCCAACACCTGTGGCCCAAGCAGAGAAGAGGTTGGAGGGGATCTGACAGGGCAACCTCTTAAAACATTCCTAGGCAGTGGGTATTCACAGAGCCCTAGAAGGATGGGATTCTGCCTCCTGCTCAAGGTGGAAGGCCCTAGGGAGGGAGAGAGCTGTCAGGTGCCCCAAAAGAAAAACAGGGAAGGATTAGTTGGCATAGATGGACAACTCTTGTTTCAGGTTATCTAGCTACACATCCAACTACCACTTTTTAATGGATGGATGACGACAGGTAATAATATGGAGAACATTCTTTAGTAACAAATATCAGTTTTTTACTTGCCTACAAAGCCCATGCCTCATGCTAAACACTCTTCATGAGATGAACTGTTAACAGTGAGATGGGGTGGTTGGCCCAGAGACCACAGCTTGTTGGTTGTGGAGCCCTGACCACCACACACTGCTGACCTGGGCGATGTTGGCCTGGGATGCTAGGCGGATCATGATGTCCAGCTTCTCCAGCTTCACATAGATGGGGTCATTGTATTTCACGAAGAAGACCTTCATCTCGTGCTTCAGGATCTCAGGCCTGGTGGTGGGGCAGGATGCCCAGAGAGCAAAAATCAAGGCAAGGTTTTCTCCCTGTGAGAAAACCCCTCCAAGGGCTGGCCCGTGGCTCACCTGGGAGAGTGTGGTACTGAAAACACCAAGGCCACGGGTTTGGATCCCTATATAGGGATGGCCGGTTAGCTCACTTGGGAGAGCTAACACCCCCAAGTCAAGGGTTAAGATCCCCTTACCGGTCATCTTTAAAAAAAAAACAAAAAACCCTCCACATTTGTTGGGACATTTCTGGGGCCTGAGGGGGAGCCTGACGTCCGCGAAGGCAGAGTCACTGCTGTAGGTGATATAGGGATGGCCGGTTAGCTCACTTGGGAGAGCTAACACCACCAAGTCAAGGGTTAAGATCCCCTTACCGGTCATCTTTAAAAAAAAAAAAAAAAACCCTCCACATTTGTTGGGACATTTCTGGGGTCTGAGGTGGAGCCTGACGTCCGCGAAGGCAGAGTCACTGCTGTAGGTGCACCTGCCTGGGCAGAGGGCCCACTGACCGGCCTGAGCAAGGTTTGACTGGGTGCTGCATGTCTGACCACATCACAGGAAGGGAAGAGGGAGTAAAGCAAGAGACAGTTCACATTTGAGAGCAGCAGGCACCATGTGACGGGCTTGGGAATCAGACAGATCTCGGTTCCAATCCTAGCTTGTGACCTCAGGCATGTTTTCTCACCCATGAAATGGAAATGAAGTGTTAGATTGCAGGCCTGAGTCTGCTAGTCTCAGAAAGGCCTGGCATGTGGGGACTCAGATTTCAGTGAAGTTCTCACTTCCCTAAAAGATAAAGGTGATTAACTGTGCTTAAACTATTTGTATAAATAATTTGATTTATGCTGAACACCTGCTTTCCTTCTGGGAGTCTGGCATTTTGGTAGGTGCCCCCAGTAAAAACCGTGGATGCTAAGTCTCAGTTAGGCTTCCCTGGGCAGAAACATTACACACGTGGCTGCATTTTGTTGTTACGGGAGGAGTGTGCTCTGTGTGACTGCCCCATTGGAGGGAGCATAAAGAGGCCTCTCATGGATTCCTCCAGACTCTACCTGAGCCTTTCTCCCTTATGATCCAGGCGCGTATCAACACTACACGGCTCTAAGAAATCTTAGCCATGAGTACAACTATAGCTGAGTCCTGTGAGTCCTGTTAGTGAATCCCTGAATGTAGGGTTGGTCTTGGGGACCCGGACACAGACACCTACACGACAGGCCTACTGTGTTAGGCATGAAGCATCTAGCATGACTGATGCCCGCCTCATAGAAGGCACTGGCTAGGTAGGAGCTGTCACCAGCAGGGCCCTTCCACATGCATCATTGCTCCTCCCTCAAAGGCAATACCCTTCTGCCCTCAACTGGCACCACCACCTCATTTTTCTTTTCTTTTCTTTTTTTTTTAGAAGATGACCGGTAAGTGGATCTCAGCCCTTGGCTTGGTGTTATCAGCATCACGCTCAGCCAGTGAGCTAACTGGCCATCCCTATATAGGATTCGAACCCATGGCCTTGGTGTTATCAGCACCGCACTCTCCCGAGTGAGCCACGGGCTGGCTCTCACCACCTCATTTTTTTTAGACAAAGAAACCTCAGAGAGGTTGAGAGGCTTGCACTAGGTCACACATCTAATGCTAATAAGAGCCAGCACCCCCTGACTCCGACTCCTATGCCCTCTCCAGAACAGACAGGAGGAAGGAAAAGGAATGAGGACAGATGGTAAAGAAGGGAGAAGAGAGGGCAGAGAGAAAGGAGGAACCCCGGGTACTAGTGCTGCTGTACAAGCTAAAGGGAGGTCCTGGCCAACCAAGGAGCCTGTCATGTCCCATTGGAGAGGCAAGACCCTGAGGTGAACAGCAGGAAGATGATTTCTGTGAACAGTACTTGGCAAGAGCTGCCCAACCACATGTCAGGACCAGACCAGGTCATGTCTCAGTGACATGGACAACTTCTTAAGGGATTTAATATGTTAAATATAGCACAGGGAGCCCTTCATGCCGATCAGGATCTACAAATCTATTAAACCCAGTGACCCAAGGGCCCTGGTGTGTAAAAAGACCCGCACTGCCGCTGTGAAGCCCCAGTCTCATTCCTTTCCCATGTTTACCTCCCAAATCTTTACAAACGTCCTGATTGAACTCTCTGGGTCCCCAAGAGAGTACCAAGAACCAGACCGATGCTAGGACAAAAAAGGGCATGTGCTATCTTCTCAGAGAGAATGAGAGGCCTTTCAAAGAGGCCCTTATTCTCTGTGCATCCCTGCTCCCAGCAAAGGGGCCTGCTAAAAAACATGGATACTCAATTGTTAGTTGCTACTGCCAAGTCCTGATCGCTGAGTGAGCCATTTAACCAAAAAGGCTAGAACTCAGGAGGCCAATCCCACTTCCAGGAGTTGCAGGGCTCCCTCATTCTGAGCTGCCTCACAGGAAGGAGGGGATCATTCTGGAGAACCCATCCTGCTCTAGGCCTCAGACTCAGCACTGCTCAACTGTCTTTTACCCCCACCCACCCCAGGTACCAGATCCCTTGCCTTAGGAGCAGTGGCTTACTGCCAGTCATTCTCATGGCGGGGGGGGGGGGGGGGGGGGGGGGGGGGGGGGGGGGGGGGGGGGGGGGGGGGGGGGGGGGGGGGGGGGGGGGGGGGGGGGGGGGGGGGGGGGGGGGGGGGGGGGGGGGGGGGGGGGGGGGGGGGGGGGGGGGGGGGGGGGGGGGGGGGGGGGGGGGGGGGGGGGGGGGGGGGGGGGGGGGGGGGGGGGGGGGGGGGGGGGGGGGGGGGGGGGGGGGGGGGGGGGGGGGGGGGGGGGGGGGGGGGGGGGGGGGGGGGGGGGGGGGGGGGGGGGGGGGGGGGGGGGGGGGGGGGGGGGGGGGGGGGGGGGGGGGGGGGGGGGGGGGGGGGGGGGGGGGGGGGGGGGGGGGGGGGGGGGGGGGGGGGGGGGGGGGGGGGGGGGGGGGGGGGGGGGGATGGTCTATATAGCATTTTGATTGACTTTGATATCCTCTCCTCTAGACCCCAAGTCCAAAGGTTCCTCACGATCTTGGAGTTCTCCAGTATCAGGAAATTTGACTATAGCTATGGACTCTGTTCCAAGGAAAATTGTATTCCCACATACACACACGCAAGCAAACCCCATTTCAGGAGGGCTCTGTGGGCTCTGAAACCATCCAATGTCTGGATTAAGAAGCCTAATGCTAGACTTTACCTAGCCTGTTCCCTGGTTGGGTTAAGCTAGGGGCTTCTCAAGCTTGGCACTCTTGACATTTTGGGCCCAGATAATTCCTTGTTGTGGGGGGCTGTCCTGTGCATCCCTGGCCTCTATCCACAAGACACTGGTAGTACCACCCACCCCAGCTGTGACAACCAAAAATGTCTCCAGACATTGCCCAATGTCCCCTGGGGGGTCAAAGTTGCCCCTGACTGTAAACCCCTGGGTTAAGATATTCTTTGAGACTTCCTGCATGGTGAGAGCTTCCGTTCCCAGAAGAGACTCTCCCAGAGGTATGCACTGCATGTGTGTGTGACGGTTTCGGTACCTTTTCTGCACAATGAGGTTGATGTTGCGCAGGGCCACGTACTGTAGCTCTGGCTCAGCTGACAACAATGTGACCAGGGGCGGGGCCAGCTTCTTGAGCAGCGTGCCGTAGTAGTCCAAGTCCTTAGACAGCATCTCCATGAACTTCATCAGCACCTTCACAGCAGACAGCACCACTGCAGAGTTGGCATGGGAGAGCCTGGGTGTGACCCGCTCACAGATGCTGGGGTCCATTTCAATGGGGTAAACAGGAAAGACAGACAAGGGGAGACATCCTGTTTTTAGTTATCAAAATAGCATGTCTTCTATAGAAGAAAGATCTAGATCCTGGTTCTGCTGCCTGCTAACTGACCCCCAGCAGGTTCAAATCACTCTGTGTCTCAGTTTCCTTGTCTATAAAATGGAGATGATGCTGCCTACTTCACAGGGTTGCTGGAGGTTTAAATGAGATCCTGCATATAAAGTATTGAGCACAGTGCCTGGCATGTAGTAAATACTCTATAAATGTCACCTCCCTCCTTCCTCCTACTGCCAGGGCATTCAAAAGGGGCAGAATATCATGTTGGTTAAGACCAAGAGTCATGTGAATCCCAGTAGGGTGACCTGCAAAATTCCCTCCACCTCTCTAAGCCACACTTCCTCATCTGTAAAATGGGGGATGATGATGGGACCTCCTTCAGACAGTTGCTTTAAAGATTATCTAATGTGTGGAAGGCACCCTGCAGAGCCCCAGGCCAGGCCTTGTCTGTGCTCACAGTGAGCAGTAAGCTGACTGGCTGAAGCAGCACTACTGACCGTCTGGCTCTGGAGAGATGGTTAGTGGGCAGGCCTCCCTTGAGGTGTGCCTGAGGATGGTTTGTGGGGCAAAGCCCTGGAAAGGAGCTCACTAAGGCGTGAGGCTCAGCTTGTGGCTGGAGACCCGAGGACCAGGTCCAGCTGGTTGGCAGTAAGGAGAAGCCTGCTCACCTCTGGGCCTCGCGGTCGTCTTTGGGTGTATAGTTGGCCAAGCAGTCCAGAATGAAGATCTGGCCCCACTCGGTGCATTCATTCAGGGCTGTCAGCAGCTTGTTAATGGACTGCGGGTTCAGGTCGAGCAGGTTGCTGCTGGGGTGAGACTCAGCGATCTCTGAGAGGGCAGCTACTGCGTTTGCCACCACCTGGTTGAGAGGGTGGAAGGGGCAGAGGCTGGGGTGCTGCTCACAGGCCAAGGGGCAGCAGGGCTAATGACGCTGGCTGGTCAGAGGTCGAACATCCTGGAAGGAATATGACCTAATGGGCAAGGTCTGGAGCATCAAGAAGACCCACACCACACACTTACTCTGTGATTCCTCTGCGCGCTGAACTTAAAATAAGTGTACCTACCATTTAAAAAAACAAGAAAGATCTAGCTCCCAATGCCTGGCAACAGAAAGCATTCCCAGCTACCTAACACAACAGCCCCCGTCTACCAGCTACTACAGCTTATTTCAGTGATTGTCAACTGTGCTTCTCAGAGTTAGAAGATTCCTGCAGAGGCCCTAAAGGCCGCTGCAAGTGGATGGGGGCTGGAGTAGAGGGGCTTTCCAGGTGAAGCTCTGGACCATCAACCCATTTCTACTAGAAATGCTCTGCACTGTTAACGACTTTTCCCTGTGATAAACTGCTCCAATGTGTTTCTGTAGGATGCACAATGGGAATGGCTGGGCCAAGAGGTTTGTGCATTTCATATTAAACAGGCCCTGCCAAACTGCCCTCCAAACCGCTGCCACTGCTGTGGGTGAGGAGACTGGTGTTCCTGGTGGGGTTCTCCACATCCTGGTGTCCTGTCTTAACCCTGCAAAGATGTGGGAAAAGGAAAAGCACCTTATATTCAGAGGTTACCAATGGTCTTGATGAGAAGACAAGGACAATGTCAGTGACTGGAAGTTCTGGAAGGGGGCACTAGTGTTGATTGTACACCTACTGTGTGTCAGGCCATGCCAGGCACGTTACCTTCCGAGCATGCCTGCCAGCCATGCAGAATTAGATCCATCTTACCATGAAGAATAAAGGGCTCTGGATGATTAGGCAGCTTGCCCAAGGTTGCACAGGCAGTTAGAGAAGGCACAGAGAAAGGAATCCATGTCTAGCTCACCCCAAAGATGGTGCCCAAATCACCACAAGGCACAAGAACAGTTATCCCACCCAGTAAGGTGTTGACTTCCAGGAACTGGCGACTGCCTGGTGGAGGGTCAAGCCAATGTCTTCCCAAGCAACCCAGAAGGTGGCGGAGGTGGCACAGTAGGAGGCTGTGGCTTACCATGGGGTTAGAGTCAGAGATGAGGTCTTTAAGGGTGTCTAGGAAGCCCTGGTCCTCCACCAGCTGGGCGTTGATGTCGTGGAGCTTGGCCACGCACACGGCAGCTGTCTTGCGCACATATGGATCCTCATCTTTCAGGCACTTCCGGAGGGGTTCGCACAGGTACTCTGTGATCTTGTCAACTCGGATGCAGCCCATGGTCCGTACAGCCAGTGCCCGGATGAGGGGGTTGGGGTCCTCACAGTCCTGAGGGGAAGCAGCCATTGGCCGGGGGCAGGGGTGGGATGAGCCAACTGTGGCTTCATATCCTCCCAGGCCTGCAGCTCTGAGCAACATCGGACAGCTGCTGTGGGATCTCCACCAACTGCAGCCAACAGTACCAAAAGTAAATGCCATGTAACGGGCACCTAGCATTTGCCAGATACTGTGCCAGGGGCTTTGCACACTGTCTCCTTTGTTTTCTGTTTTTAATTTTTGATTATACATATTTATGGGGTACAGAGTTGACTGTCAGTATTTGTGTACAGTATGTGATGATCAAATTGTAATTATTCTTTGTGTCTCTCACTCAATTACTCCCTAATTCTCACCCCCCTTCCCACCTCTAGTAATTATAGGTCTGTTCTTTCCTTTTGAAGCACACTGTCTCCTTTGAGTCTCACAGCAGACATATAATACTGGCTCCATTTTATATGTGAGGAAGCAGAGGTTCTCAGAAAGAGGCTCACCCAAAGTCACAGAGCAGAGCCTTGATTCAAACCCACATCCATGCAGCACCACAACCCTCAGTCTTTCCATTGGGCCACAGAAACCTTCATTTTTCCCACATATGGTCACAATAGGGTTGGGGGAGCTTAACGTTCTAAAGACGCACAGAGGGAACAATTCAATTCCCTGTTTGCTTCTCAGTCTGGAGGATAGAAAATGTGGAAAGTGGCAAAGTCTAGAAGAGAATACAGAAGCTCTCAGGAGCTTGCTGAATCCTGCTTGGCACAGCATGCAGGGCACTGGCCCATGCCCAGGGGCATGAAGGGATCAATAGGCCTTGGCTTTGACGGGGTTTTTAGCATCTGACTTTCTGGAGAGAGTGGGAGCCCTCTGCTGGAGGAAGAGGTCCTCAGGCTGGAGGTGGTCTGAGGTGGTCTGAGGGTCTGGAAAGGAGTCTGAGTGTTTCCGCCCAGGGCTGCAGGGCCCCACCCCGTGGAGACTGAGGGGAGATGGAGCAGTGAGCACCCTATGCCTCCACTCCCACCAAGCTACTACTCACCTTCACAAAGGTGTTGACGGCCATAATGGCCATGTCGGGCTGACTCTTGGCATAGTTCATCAAGTACAGGTACACCAGTTTCTTCAGCTCCAGATTATCTGTCTGCATACAGTTCACCACGTCGGGGAAGAGGGCACTGAAAGGTCAAAATGGTGTCAGTGTGGGGAAGACTGCAGAAAGCAAGAGGAAGATATTCAGGCAGTTAATGGGGATGACTGCGGAAGACAGGGGGAAGGTGGGAAAAAGAGATAAACAGGACTTCCTGGTAAAAGGGAGGACATCAGCTATGCTGTTAGCATGAACACTGTTGGTAGAAATGGAATCCCAAATGATGATTCTAAAAGCAAAAAACACCCTTTGTTCTTTCCACACAGTTCAAACATGAACTCTGGAGCCCAACAAACCCACCTCTGCTCTTGCTTGACATACAACATTCAGATAATTCCTTCATCCTGAGTTTCAGTTTCCTCATTTGCAAGAAAGGTACAACAGAAACTCACTTCACGGGGCCCTTATCATAACTACATGAGACAATATACTTAAGGTAGCTGGTCCTTGATATCTGGGAGGTGCTCAGTAAATGAAAATGATTCTTTTTCCCTCCCCGATACTTAACGTGTTCCCTTCTATCAGGCTGCTAGTTCAGGAGGGTCATAGGGAAGCACGGATGAGCCATGTTGCTTTCACCACAAGGGCCAGTTCTGGCACCCATCAAGAACCAGCACAGCACGTATGGAGCACATGCCACACACCAGGCTTGGTGCTAAGGGCTTCACATACTTGATCTCATTTAACAGCTCTGAGAAGCCAGAGCTTATCCCCATTTCACAGAAGACAATGCTGAGGTTCATAAATGTCAAATCTGCCTGAGGAGCCAGGTCTGACTCCAAAGCCCATGCTCATGATCACTGTCATACTGAGTGGAGCCCTTCTCAACATGGTACCCAATGGTCCCAGAGTCACAGGCCCTCATGAAATGTGAAATATGGTTAGAGATTAATTTTCTGTCCCTGGGACCATTGCCTACCCTCTCAATTCTCGTGCTTTCACAGGCAAGGATGTGGCAACATAGAGACTTAAGAGGTCAAAGTGAATTTCCTGAGCTCTAGCAGGCAGGAGTCCAGCTGAGGCTGAAATACATACACCACCCTGAAAGATGACCCGCCAGGAAGGGCAGGGAGTCGGGGGAGAAGAGGAAGAGCTGCTGATGAGCCTGACTTGCTCTTTTGGACCCATCACGTCAGCAAAAAAAGGTCTTTTGAGATGGAAGAACAAAGATGTTTCCTCTGAGAGGAGGTGACAGCAGGGTTCTAGTTTAAGGAGAGCAGCTCTGCCTGGAAGAAATCTGACTTGAAGGAAGCCCAGTTTCCCAGCAGAGCCTGATCCCTTTGCCGCTCTGTCTTGAGCAGGTCTCTCTGCAGAGCTGCTTCTCCTGAGTCATTGTCAGGAGGTCCCTTGCTAAGGGTGGCAATAGGATAGGGCAATCCACGGGGAAGTCTGGAGTAGTGTGATCCTGTTGTGGGCCCTGGATGGGGAGCTGCTCCACACCAGGACCCAGGCCCACGAGGCACAGGGCTGGGCACCATGAGGGCACAGAGGAAAGGCGATAGGTAAAAGCAACCTGGATTTGGATTTTAGAAGGGCTAGGCTCAGGTCCCTGCCATTAACCATGTGACTGTTAGGCAGTCATTTTACTCCTTGTCTTGTTTCTTTAGCAATAAACTTATCATCACCTACGATATGGGTATTGTAAAAGGAACTACTGAGAAAATGTATCTGAAAGTGTTCTGCAGACTCTCAAACACTATGCAAACATTAAGTTGTGTAAATCCAGTCCTTGCCTTCGGGGACTTTACGATCTGCTGGGCAGGTAAACACAAGTACATGATAAGACAACAGTCTAGATTTAGTGCTGGGTGACAGACAGAGAGCAAATGCTTTGAGCTCAGGGCAGTGGGCTGGGTATGAGGGAAGGCGACAGGGAGAAGCCAGACCTTGAATGGGTTTTAAAAGATGGGCAAACAGGCTGGGTCAATGGGCCTTCCCTGCAGGGGAAAAGCACAGGCAAAAGTGCGGCAGCCATTCTACACAGGACCTATTCCAGCTGTCAGACGCAAACCAGAGGTCACAAAACTGGTGACAAATTAGAGATCCAATCTGCAGGTGTGTTTTACTTGGGCCACACAGTGTTTGTTTGTGTTTGTTTGTTTAATAGCATCTGGCAATTTAAAACAGGGAGATTTAAAAAGAAAACTCCAGATTTCCCCTTCTTTTTAAGCACCAGAAGACCTGGCCACACTGGGTCCATCTTCCCCAGCCAGCGGCAATCCTCTAGGGTTCACACCATACCCGCTTCACCACCTGCTGCCTTTCTGACCTAGTCTACATCACTCACTCTGTTGCTGCCTGACCCATCAGCATCTGAGCTCAGGACTCCTATGTAAACAAACCTTCTGTTTGGAAAGGAAGTTGATCAAGGGGAGACATGGGTTCCTAGGGCCCAAGCTATAAACCCTCCCATCAGCCAGTTTCCGGCTACCACCAGCTTGTGGCTTGCTCCTACACACCTGACGTCTTTGCCCACGGTCATTGAAGCGATCACTTTCTTCACTGCCTCCTTCTTCTTTTCCTTCTTGTCACTGTTGAGCTCTGCCTTCAGCTCGAAGATCTCCCCTAAGAAAAGGAGGCAGGCATAAGTGACCTATCCCCATCCTACTGGGAGATGATTCCCTGTCCCCAACTTCCAAAAGAACTGGGGGAGGCAAGTAAGACACCCTGTGCTGCTGGCTGTGGGCAGCTTTCAGCCCCTGGCTTCAGGTGGGACAGGCAACAGTGAGGGATGATTGTTAGGAAAGGAATTATCCAGATGCAAGCTGGATGGCCATGCTGTGTTGAAGAGACAGGAAACATGGAAGCTACAAAGGTTGTGAGGGAGGCAAAAGGCAGGAGGCAGGTCCTGCTCAGCCAGACTGCTCTAAACATAAAAGAAAGTAAAGCCTTCCTAGCTACCCTTGCTCAACTGAAGGCCCTCAAGGCCGAGTGTGATGGAATCTGGGTACTCAAGGTTTGCAGGGAGAGCGCAGGGTTTGATCAATCCCCAGACGTAGGCTTTTCCTGTTTTCCTAGAACTTTTAGTTAAAAGAGCTTGCTCAGGGTTTCACTTCCTGCACCACAAGTGGTTGATCAGCTCTGCAAATGGGAATTCAGCTGCCCCACGAGGGCTCTAGCATGTAACGAATTGTTCTTAAGAACTTGATGATGTGGAAAAAGCAAATGAGGAAGCAGGGCTGTGCAGGGCCCTGCCATGGAGAGACAGCAAGACCTTGTTAACAGGTTAGGAGGGCAGCTTTCACTTCCTGAGCCTTTCTCTAAGTCCAGTGCCACAATTTTTTCCCACACCTTTTCTCATTTCATCCTCACAATGACTCTGCATTTCCCCATTTTACAGACTGAAAATGGGAGGCTGTAAGAGATCCGGTAACTCACACACAGCTAGTAGGTGGAAGGCCAAGATTCAACCAGGTCTGCCAGCTCCAAAGCCCATGCTCTAGATCCCAAAGCTTGGGCCTACCCAGGACACTCTCTCTGCCTCTCTGACTCTGCTTCCTTGTCTATAGGCTCTCCCTTGCCTGGGGCATTGTATTTTCTCATTTAACACTCAGATGTGAGAAGCTCATCTCAGTGCCTCCTACTTGGTGATGTTCATTAAGGGTGACGGCTATGATTACTAATTTGTCAGGTGACCCTCTGCTTTTGGATCCCTCTTTTATAGAATGAGAGTACTGGGCTTCCCTCTCAAGTTACATGGTGTGGAGGTGAAGCAGAGACTACCATGTCGGGGAAACTGCTGAGGAAGTTCTACATGGATTTACACTGAGAAAAAAAGGAAAAGAAGCCGGTTTTTATCATGACTGAACAGTGTGGTGCTCAGCAAAGAAACTGAGATGAGAGATAGCAAACATGGTTCATGAAGAACCACCCACAGCACAGCACAGGGAAGGCCACACTGAGGACACTACTCAACGGAGCCAGGAGGAATTTGCAGATCTGGCAGTGCAAATTCATTCAAGGAACATATACCTTCTCCTGCAAGAGAGTGAGGGGCCCATGTCTGCTGGCTCTGGGATCCAACAGACAGTGACAGTCTTAACCCTGGACCCCTCTGCAGGGCTGCCGCTGCTTTGCTTGAAACATTTGACCAGGTCCAGTACAACTGGTTGTCAATTGATACGTCTAGACCTGAGTCAAAGAAACTCCAAGAAAGCTGGTGAGTGAACCTGGGTTATGACTGCCTCTGAAATGCCTTTCTCTAATGGGCCCCCAAATCTGGTCAGTCACTAAGCCTACCTTCTCCATCGCATATAAGGCATCCAATTCTCTCTACCTCCAAAGCCAATCCCTCCACTCCCACCGCCATCCCCAGGCTTAGGCATCATCTCTCATCAGAGCTGCTTACTGGTCTCCCTGCCTCCCTCCAGTTTCATTCACTTCAATACTTTATTAAAATCTCCCTCAGACCTTCCTTAACTTAAAAAACCATCACTGTTGGCCGTTTAGCTCGGTTAGTTAGAGCGTGGTGTTATAACACCAAGGTCAAGGGCTCAGATTCCCTTACTGGCCAGCCACCAAAAAAACACCCAAAACAAAACGAAAAAAACCCATTCCTGATGTTAGATTCAAGATTTGAACCCAGGCATCTCTCCACTCTCCCCAAAAGATAACCCACAAAAATACCCCACCACTGATATTCCAATACACTCAGCAGTAAGTTCACACCCTCCTGGCCTGGCTCCCAGACCCTGCACAGCTGATCCCTGCATGCCTCTCCAACTCTTCTTGCATCATGCCCCTCAGTAACCTGTGCCCCACTACTCTCCTTTCCCTGATTGTATCACAAGCAGAACACTCCCTCCCTCCCCTTCTCCACACCCCCTTTTATCTGGCTAGCTTGCTAGCTCTCCCACAGCCTCCTGCACCTACCACTCTTTAGTGTGATTACTACTTAATAGACCATCTTCCCTGGTCAACAATGAGCAAAGCCAGATCAGAGACTCTGTCTGTCTCTTCCACTGCACATGGTAGGTGCTCAACTTTTGAGTTCTGGCTCAGGTGATCCAACAACAGACTCTTTCCATCTGTCAGCAGGCATGTGTCAATCTCACTTGGAAAGAAGGAGTAGGAAGGGCTGGTCAGAAAGATATTTGTAGGGTTAAAGCACATTTGTCAGACACAACAACATCCTCCATTACCTTAAAAGCAGAAACAACCAAAATACCCAACTACATACGCCTGGCTTAGCAAATTTCAGTGCAGCAATTCAACAGACTTAACATTGAGTCATGAGAATTGTTGAGAAGTGTTTGTGACAATGTCAAATAAAAAACAGGATGAGAACTCTGACTTCAACCAGGAAAAACATGCACCCATGGATAAGGACCACACACGTACACACACTTATCACTGTGGGGTTGTTGATAGGATTGTGTGTTTTCTTTCCCTCAGGAAAAAGACATTACATTTACCTATTATAAGCTGTGGGGAACAAAAGTGGGCTTTTTTCCATACTTGGAGCTAATATTCTTCCCTTCCTGAATTCTAAATGAAGCAGTCAATTCAGAAGCTCTAGGCCATTCCCACCAGTGCTTCCAGGCCTCCACCCCCACTCCTGCTCCCCTCCCCGACAGGGAGCAAGCGGAAGGGTCAGGCAGGGAAAGAGCAGGACAAGGCCCACAACAAAACAAATGGTACCTTTCTTGGTCGTGGTGAAATATTTTGAGTCAGTCATTTTGGTCTCTTATCTGTGGCCAGACTCTGTAAGACAGAGAAAAGAAGGGTGACTTTCGGTAGTGTCCCAGTCCATTTTCAGTTATGGTGCGCAGGAGGAGGAGGAGGGAAAGGATCCAGTACACAAGTGGTATGGGAAGATAGCTGCTTATCTCTTTACTGAGCAAATGAGCTGTTAGATCATGGCTGATCAGATTCTGCAGGGTAATTCTGAGATCTACCAAATTTTTGAATGTGCATTACCTTTTGACGGAGCAATTCCACTTCTAGGAAGCTCTCCCACAGAATACGTGGTTTTACTGCAGCACTATCCATATTAAATGTCCATCAAAAAGGGAATGGTTAAGGGCTGGCCCCATGGCTCACTCAGGAGAGTGCAGCGTGGGGTGCATAGCGGCGCTCCCGCCGTGGGTTCAGATCCTATATAGGGATGGCCAGTGCGCTCAATGGCTGAGCGCAGTGCGGGAGACACCAAGCGAAGGGTTACGATCACCTTACCGGTCACAAAAAAAAAAAAAAGGGAATGGTTAAATACTCTGGAAGATTAAAAAGCACTTAATAGTCATAGTTACAGCAGGTCCTTTGTGGTGCTCACTCTGCCCAGCACTGTTCTAAATTTTTGCACGTATTAACTCATTAATGCCTCATCTCAGCCTCAAGGAGGTACTACTATCACCCTATACAGTCAAATGAGCTTTGAAAATCCAAGTTTAAAAAGCTAGGTAGGGTTTTCTTCACAACCTTTCTGAGCTACTAGAACAGTGATATACATTATTCATCTCCGGAGAGGGCTAGAATCTACACACTGCAGACACTACAGCATTCCCCAAATCCATCTGGTCACTTTTTTCAAAGCATCTCTTAGGACATCTCCCAATGCAAAACTCAGTATGAAATTCTGTTCTAAGGCAAAAGTGAAACAGAATAAGGCTAGACCTGTGAACCAAACTGACTCCATTTTCCCTGCAGAGGACACTTTATTATTTTTCCACTCCTGAGTCAGGAGACCAGCAGGGCAAATGATTACCCCTTGGGCTGCCCTGACAAAACGGACTGAGATAAGGGAGGAAACAGATACTTACTGAGTTGCAAAACCCCTCCCCAAAGCTTGTTTTACCATAATAATAAAAGTTATAGATTAAGCTTAAGACCCCTTTAGGAATTCCCACCTGCGCACAAAGCTGCTATGATGACCCTCCTGGGGTGACAATGATGAATACTACTGCCATCTTGGACCTACTGAGCATGCGCCTACGACGCAGCGGGGGGGTTCTGGTAATGGTGCTCATTATAAACAAAAAGTTGCATATGAATATATGAAACATTAAATCACTTGGAATCATTTTTATTGACTTTATGAGGAGTTCACTACTTTAAAAAGAACTTGACCCTCATTGGTCTCATTCCTTTACACCCAGTGATCACAGTGCTTTGCCTGGGTGGCTATACCATTTGCTCAAAGTGAGTTTCAGTGATGATTATCTGAGAGGAAATTCATTTAAACCAGTCTTGTTTTAAACTGATTTTTGTAGCTTCTACTTTGATCTGAATCCAAATAATAAAGATCTCCTTCTATAAGAAACTTGATCAGTACTTTCCCTATAAAAAAAGACCCTGAACAGCTCCCCTGGGGGGCTAGCTTTACTGTTGTTACCCCCCTTTTGCATAAGTATATCTCCTCTTTAATAAAGCATTGCTTGCTTTACTGTTGGGTACATTGTTCATTTCCATGACTTTGGAATCCGAGAACCTAATTTAATCACTGGCAAAAATTGGAAAGCTTTTGGCACCAGAGACAACTCTAGCTGCAAGAGGCAAGTGGTCACTGGGACTATTTTGCTCCCATGTCTCTGTTGCTGCTAGATCTCTCCTACAGTACCTGGCCTAAATTCTGACAAGGCAATGCTTTATTCTCTTTACCTTTCTCTGATTTTCTGACCCCTCTTCTGCTGTTTGGTTGGATTGTATCCACTTCTGTGTAGGTGAACCCTGGAGGGCTCCTGGCTATGCTTTGTTTTTCTGATTTAAATCTAGTCGATACTTTTCTTCCTTATGCTGAAAACAGTGGGGAGAACTGCTTTTACCAATTACTGTTAATGGAATAGGTTGGCCCTGCCGATTGGGACTAGGCTAAACTGGACCCCACTTCTCCTCTTTTCTCTTTGTTTGTTTGCTTGGTTAGACATTTAGTTGAGTACTGGTAATCCGAATAAATCTTCTAATCCTTGCATCAACTTTTGGACTTTCAGGTCATTTGTTTAATGCAGGAGTGCAAGCCAAGCCTGGCTTGTTGGTAACAAAAGGACAGAGAAAGTACCAAGGCTCTCATTCATTCAACAGACATTTATTGAGCATCTACTGTGTACCTCAATAGTTCCTCTTGGACAACAGATAAAATATAAAAGAGGCAACACAGGAGGCAAGTCACCCTGGATACATACATGGTAGAGGCTTCTGGGATTGTTTTAATATTTATTAAGAAGCTATCATTAGTAAGTCTCTATTAAAGCCAGGGGCATTACATACATTGCCTCATTTAATCCTACCAATAAGGTAATTGCTTTTAACCCCATTCACAGATGAGGAAACAGGCTCAGAGATGTTATATAACTTGCCCAAGGTCACATGGCTTGTAAGTGGCTGGGCTGGGAGACCATCTCAGGTCTACCTGAGCTCAGTGCCCTACTAATGAAGGAATTCTGCTTCCCCCATCTGAGAAGGAGGACAGAGTCCAGACAGTAGCTAAGAACTCAATCCAAAAAACTTGGACACTTTCAAGTATAACCTTCCAATCTTACCTGCAGTATTACATGGTATAGAAAAGCACACAAGCCATTTGAATGGAGAAAACTTCCTTCACTTTATCCCCTCTGTTGCCTCTATGGAAGAGACAGACATGTAAACCAGCAATATCTCCTTTCAATTTATTACTATGCAGGGATGAGATGAAAGTTATGTGGTGCAACTGATGTGAGGGATCAGGGATTGTTTCATAGTCTCTGGAAACCCAGCCAACAGCTTCTCTCAGTCCAACTGTATTTTTCCATGTTAAGCTTAAATTTATGGCAGAATGGCACTGGGGATGTTCCCCAACTGAGAGATGCCCACAGATTTTATTTTAGAAATCAATGGGAAACAAATATGTATTGTCTCTGGATTGCCTTATATCCTTTGTGGATCCTGTTAGAATAAAAATAAAGTCTCCACTGACAAAACAGTATAAAGAAAAAAGACAATTCTACTTTCCTTTTGCTTTGCAAAGTTGAAAAGGGATGACGGCACTTTTCTATGGGAGCTGTGGGGGAAAAAGCAAGAGAGACCGCTGCATCTAACAATGCAAGACACACAGTGGGGACGCTAATCTGCCAGTCCTCACAGTATGCATGAGTCAGGGCTGTAGATGGATCCACAAAGGGAGGACCCCCATCGGTTTGGCTCATGGCTCTGCCTGCTCTCCCCCTTCATACCTAGCCCAGGGTTCTGCACAAGGCAAGTGTTCAATTGATTGTTGCTGAAAGAAACGAAAAGGGGCCACTGAAAATCCCATGGAGGCTCAGCCTGCTCTCTGATAGATCTGTTATGCAACTAGTTAGCATTTGTTTCCAACAGGAATTTACTCACACTAAAAATTTTTTGTATACTGTTGGGAAAATAGAATAGTTTGGTCAGGGCCCTCAGGTCCAGTTGGGTGTGGTTCAGCATCCCTTGTAAGCGTGTGTGTGCGTGTGCCTGTGCGTGTGTAGTTAGTGCACATGTAAGCAAGTGTGTGTGTGTGTAGTTAGTGCACATGTAAGCAAGTGTGTGTGTGTGTGTGTGTAGTTAGTGCACATGTGTGCCAATGTATCTTTAGTTTTGTTGCTATTCTTGTGGAGAGAGCGAGAGAGGAGGGAGAGAGGAGAGAGAGAGAATTTTGAGTGAAGAGAGAGTATTTTAAGGGAGAGGGAGAGAGAGAGAGAGAGGAGAGGGAGAGAGAGAGGGGAGAGGGACGGAGGGAGGGAGGGATGGAGGGAGGGGGAGAGAGAGAGAGAGAGAGTATTTTGAGTGAAGCAGGTCCACAGGTGTCGGCCTCAGGCGTCTGCCCTACGCAGCCATACTTTTCCAAACCTACAGCTTCCAAGCACCTTTTGGCCGGTTACCTAGCTCATAGACCTGCATGTAAGGGGTCTGGGGACCCAGCCAGGCATGTGAAGGGTTTGTGACCCAGTCTGTGAACGGGCTTGAGGGGTCTGTGGGCTCCAGACCGAGTCTTAGCTTGACAATTGGCCCAGTCAGTACGGGATTACCAGCAGGTAAAAGAGCACCACAACTGGCGCAGTCATGGTCGAGTAGCTTTACATACACACATAAAGCCATTTTCTCAGACAAACCTCACTAACCTAGAGGTTCTTTTTGGAGCTCTGAGAATGAGCAGGTACATAAGATAATGGGATTTCTGCCATACA
The DNA here is from genome assembly GCF_000696425.1 of Galeopterus variegatus. Classification (NCBI taxonomy): domain Eukaryota; kingdom Metazoa; phylum Chordata; class Mammalia; order Dermoptera; family Cynocephalidae; genus Galeopterus; species Galeopterus variegatus. The sequence continues at coordinate 84,888 of NW_007726646.1, read as the reverse complement.
ATAAGGGGCTGCATGGTTCCAGAAGTCACAGACTTGAGAGCATAACTGGCAAAGTGTTCAAAATAAAAGAGTACCTGGTTTCTCAAGGTTAAATTTGAGTCTAAGAAGAGGAATAATTAAAGGCAAAAGGGGCTACAACTCATAGGCCATAAACAGCCAGAGAAAGTAACATATGAACCCCTCCAACATTGAATCTAGGAAATGAAAGTGAACAAAACAAAAACTGCCTTACATGTCTAACTTCAGCGCTGCTCAGAAACTCTTTCTTCAGCAGAGGAGGCTGTAAGGGGCTTGCCCCTCATCTGCAGGCACAACACAACATCTGAGGGCCCTAAATTCCCAGGACACAACCTGTGGGTGACAAATCTGTGCTGATGCCACTGACCAGGAGGAGGAAAAGGTGAGAAAGCTCTTTTTGAGGATTAAAGGAGCTGCAGTGTCAGCTAGTGGAACCACCATAGCTGCTGATACTCCTACAGTATTAAGCTTGCAATGACTCTTCCTTTTACAGGTGCTAAGCAACTACTCACAAACTTAAACTGCCACCCAGTGCACTGGCACTGGCTGCTGCTTTTTTCTGCAGTATCTATTTTGCACATCCCTCTGCAGAGGGCCCAGTGGGACTGACAATGAAGAAATCGTATCCCTCTGAAGTTGTTTCATATACAGGAAATTAAAGTAGAGGAGGAAGGAGATGGGGAGAGAAATGAAAATGCTTTCGAAAGCTACCCCAGAGCATAGATATACCTCACTTCACCATGAAAAATCACCTACAGCTTGCTGATTTACCAAGCATGGCTATCTCCTGTGTCTTTCTCCACTATGAGCCTCCTCACACCGGTACCACGTCTTGCAGTTGCCTCTTGGATGTCAGTACAAGAGAGGTTTTTCATTCTCTCTGCAGGAATGGAAAAAACCCTACAGTTCAGTCCTAAAGGAGCTCAGACTTGCAGATGCCGTGGGATCTTTCCTAGCAGTGCTGAGCAGTTAAGTTACCATATGTGTGCATTCCTAATCTATGGAGACCAAAAAGGCTAAGACCTGGTTCTCTGATGAACTTGATCAGGTACATGAGTCACATTTGACAGCAGGCAGCCAGTGTAGGTAAGAAAAAGCTTAGGGTTTGGATTCCATCTTTGGAAGTGGCAGGGCACATAAAAAAAAGCATAATTACAGGGAATTTTTGGTTCAAACTGCTCTGGCCAGTGAGATGAGTCACTTTTGCTAAGGAGACAGCATTCTGGGCTGGATCCCCATGAATTTCAGCATTTTAGGCCAAGGAATGCTCAAAGGGATGGCATGGTCAAAATTAAAAGAGGGGCATACCTGGAAGACCGGATCCACTGCTGCTGTCCCCACCTTAGGTCTACTTTCTCACACCCACACTCAAAAGATCATGACTTTTGGGGCTGGCCAGTTAGCTCAGTTGGTTAGAGTGTGATATTGATAACATTAAGGTCCAGGGTTCGATCCCTGTACCAGCTAGCTGCCAAAAAAAAAAAAAAAGATCATGATTTTGATGTCACATCCCAGAATTGGTTCCTGTTAACTTCACTTTTTAGACTTAAGGAAAGGGAACTGATTAATAAATCCTGTAATAAATAGTTTTTGCTTATGTTTTCTAGAATTATAAAAAGCCCTTGGTAAGAATCACTGACACACTGGCCAGAGACAAAGATGTAACGTAATCTAAGAGAGGCAAAGTGAGGTCCTGTGAAAAAAAAGGGAAGGAAAAAAAAAACAAAAAAAAAATCCCATCTGAAAACTTTGGATTTTAGCCACTGAAGTTAGGTTGTTAGGGCTGGCTTTACGAAAAAAATGTCCTCAACACTTTTCAAATTTTTTGAATCTTTATATATCTAAGTATAATTTTATGAACAAGAAATATAGCATATCTTTCTGTTTTAAGCTAATAAAATGAATATAGATCTATACAAAAATTAAGAAAATGAATTTTAAATATATTTAAATTTTTCCAAGGTCTCAGAATTGCTAATAACAATTTTTTAAAGGAAAGAGAACAGAGGTTACAGTTTACTTCATCTCTATAACTCAATTTCCCCTCTTTAAAATGGGGAGCTCACCACCTGCTGCTCTAGGTATTTCACGCATTTCTTCTGCCAGGAGATTATGTCAGAATGAAAGCATGTTGGCAAGAATAAATGTAAACACTGTAAATATAGTGGGATTTCATTTATATAAAGTTCTAGAATAAGTAGAAGAGGTAAAACTAACCTAAAGTGATATAAGTCAGATCAGTGGATGCTTCTGGGTGGGAAGGACTGGCAGAGGACATAAAGAGACTTCTGGGGGGATGGAAATGATCTGTATCTTGATGCAGATACTAGCCACACTGAACACTTAATAGCTGAGCACTTCATTTGGTGTAAATTACACAAACATTTAAAAAATTGGGGGGGGGGGGCTGGTTGGTTAGCTCGGTTGGTTAGAGCATGGTGTTATAATAACATCAAGGTCAAAGGTTTGGATCCCTGTACTGGCCAGCTGCCGAAAAAAAAATTTTTTTTTTTAAATAATGAAATAAAACCTAATGCTGAAGAAGAAAAAAGGAAGACTAGAATGTTGTATAATCCAGAGGAAATAAAGCCTGAGTGAGACATAAAATCTACAAGTCTTAAAAGATCCATGAATTCAATTACATAAAAATCAAGTTTTCCTGCACAGCCCAAAGCATAATAAAAAAAACCAAAAGACAAGTGATAAACACACACACACACAAAACTGCATCACTTCACAGACAAAGCCTATTTTCTTTAACAGATTAAAAAGTGATTACAAATAGAGAATGGCAGAAGATGTGAACAGTTTACAGAAAATGAAATATAATGATTAAAGCTTACTCAAAATAAGATAAACAGAAATTCAAGTGTACTTACTGTTTGGCCCAGCAATTCTGCTTCTAGGACTTTATTCTATACATATACGTACAAAACTATATAGATACAAAGTTATTTGTGTAGCATCCTTTGCAATAGCAAAATATTGTAAACACCTTAAATGTCCATCAAATCAACAGGACTGGTTAAAAAAAAAATGACGGCACAGCATATAGACATGGGAAATACTATGCAGCCATGAAAAAAATGAGGCAGTTCTACATGTGCTTTAACGCAACACTCTCTAAGACTTTACGTGAAAAGCACGATGCAGAGTTTATGTAGAATGTTACCATTTCTAGTTTTAAAATATGAATATTAATAAAACAAATATGTATGTATGTATGTTTGCAAATGCACTGATTTTCCTTGAAAGGGTAAACAAGAAAAGTTAACAGTGGTCTTCTTCAGAAAGAAAGCTGGGTGACTAAGGAATGAGCTGAGAGACTGATTTTTCATCATTTCCCTTTTTATAACTTGGGAATTTTGTCCCCTGCATATGTATTACCTCTTTTAAACATAAAGCATTTTAGAAGAAATGTTACATCTAGGGCCGGCCCTTGGCTCACTTGGGAGAGTGTGGTGCTGATAACACCAAGGCCCAGGGTTCGGATCCCATATAGGGATGGCTGGTTAGCTCAGTGGGTGAGCATGGTGCTGACAACACCAAGTCAAGGGTTAAGATCCCCTTACCGGTCATCTTTAAAAAAAAAAAAAAAGAAAGAAAGAAATGTTACATCTACCTAAAACACTCTCTCCAGCACAGCCCTGGGCTCATTCTTCAGTCTCTTAAATTAAACACTGCTACCCCTTCTGGATCCGAAGGGGCAGAGGCCTCCCAATATTAGAATCAATCGGACTTTTCCACAGCCCTCCTCACCCCTTTAAGTTTGGATCTGTCCTGTTTAATGCTGTCAACCCAGTGACTGTCTCTATGCCTGGCACATTCTAGAAGCTCACCAAATGTCTGCTGGCAAAATGAATGAAAAGATGGGTTCCCAGAGAAGCTACAAAACCAAGGGCCCATAACAGATCAAGACGAGAGCTCTGTGATGCGTGCCAGACAGTGACAAGACTGGGCAGACCAGGAACATAAGGCTTTGCAGTTAACTTTGAACAAACATGGCAAGGCTGATCCAATGTCAAGATGGCTACCAGGAAATCTGGCTTTGACACCAACAGCTGTGTGACCCTGGACAAATCCCCCCATCTCTGGGCCTTATTTTCTTGAGTTGTCAGACAAAAGAATTCAACCTATCAATGCCTTTTCAAGCCTGTCCCTACTCTTAAACTGTTTAAAATAGATAAAAGTGGAACTGCTCTGGCTAAAGTAAAGGTGGGGGGCCTGAAGCCTAGCTTATTCCACTATGCCCACCTCTCCCCCTCCTTGTCAGGAGCCCTTCAGACAACCCGTGGTTCCTTGGGACAAAATTTGAAAACTAGTCTACTAAATGATACAGTCCCTCCCACATTTCACATTTGAAGATTCTCTGCTTGATGAGGGACCTTTTTCCCCAACGATGGGTGTTCTTCCTGGGTGCCAAACAAGATGAAATAGAGCGTGATCATTCTAAGAGCATGACATAAGATGTTTCCAAGGGGACAAAAGAGAACAAATTCAGAATGCAGCCAGGGCCAGTGAACCTTATTAGGTCTTCAGTAGAAAGGAAAACATAACAAGCCAAGTAAGAAAGTGTTTTAATTCCCCAAATGGCCTGCTAATGACCAGGGGAAGGACTTTTCTAGTTTCAGGACAGTGATTCATGTCAGAGCAGCCCATGCTCTGCAATCAGACGAGAAGTGTGAAGCTGGCAGTACTAGCACACATTGCACACTGTCGGCAGTTGGAGAAATACTGAGGGAGATCATCGGTGTTGTGAGCCAGAGAAGTCGCTTTAGGAAAGGAAAAGGGGAAAGAGACACTCAACAAGGTCTGATCCAACTGCCGTGACCCATCTCTGAATTCAAGGACATTCAGACAGGGAAAACTGATCTCTGAAGGTCTATGTAGGTGGCTTCCAACCTCAGTGCTGAAACTATTAGTTAAACCCTTCCCTGATGAATGAACAGCTGTTCAGAAACCAGCTCCAAGGCACATGTTAGCTCAAGGACAGTCAAGACTAAGTGAGGAAAAGAATGAATAAAAGAGGATGGGATGGAGTCACTGTTTCTTCATTTGAAACAGAAAAGCCAAAACTTTGTTCATGTTTTGACATTTCAGTTGTCTCAAGGTTAGAGGTTGATTCATTTCACAAATATTCCCCTACTCTGTGCCATGCCCTGGACTATATACCTGCCCCCACGAAACTTAGAGTTTGATAGAGATGATGATTCTCCTCACCACTCCTCTCATCTGACAGCTTCCTTTGAAAAAGGAAAGGGGTCCTCACAGGTAAGTACTAAAGTTCCCTTTACAGACAGAGAAACAGGTAAGGCCAACTCAAAGATTAAAAGGTGAGTCAGCAGTAGAGCAACCAGATTTCAGACTTTCTCTCTGAAACAATGTGGTCACCGAACTCAGATAGGCTCTTTCAAGTCAGCTCAATACTATAAGAAAATAAGCTGTGTTGTTCTTCAGGCTCAGCATGAAATTCAGAACAAAGGTGGCAGTGGGAGTAGTAATGGAGACTGGATGTGCACTATGGGCCAGACACTACATAAAGAGCTTTAGTCTTCACAATAATCCATGAAGATGGTTTGAATAATATCAGAAGTTTACACATGAGGAAAGTGAAGCCTACAGAGCTCAAGGCACTTGTTTGGAGTCACAAAGCTAGAAAATGGTAGTGCCAACACTCTCTACCACTGCTCCAAAATGAAGTCACACACATCCCACTCTGTCCAGAGAGGCAACGCCTCCTCTCAGAATGAAGCCCTGGCAGAAACACACACGCTCTAGGCTAAAAGGTACATGAAATGGGTTGCCACGTATCCCTGCATAGGCCCTCGGATGTTGAATTACAGGTTATTTTAGGGCCAGCCCATTCAGTTTGGACAAGAACTTCAAGTATAGTAACATGCCTAGTGAAAGCCTGTATGGATGAGCTTGCCAAGTTATGGGCCTCCTGGAGTTTGGATGAAAACTGATCAGTCAAAATCGATCTCCAGAGGCCTGCTGGCAATTAAAGGCCTCAAAATGAAATGGCACTAAAGGCAGGCAAATGTCACATGCAAATGTTCTTGTATCAGCAATGAGTCTCTAGATCCTCATTCTAGAATCAGGTGCCAGTTCTCAACTAATCCATTAGCAGTATGTGTGGAAAAATCTACTACCAAGAAAAAGGGAAATTCTTCTGCATCTGAAAAAAAATTAATAAGGGCTTCTTCTGAATAATACTTAGGAGGATGAGAAAGAGGCCAAAGACTACAGAACAAGGCTCCTGTGATCTCAGTTTCCCACCTATGCATGGGAACACTTTCGGAAGATCTGTCCAGCTTCACAGCCATCCATTCAGCAAGTATAACAATATGGAGCACCATCTGCTCCATGCCTGGGACTATGCCCCACAAAGGCGCATGCCCACAGTAAACAAAGGACAGTCTTTTCCTGCTGAGCTCTTCCAGATTCAGAGGCAGATAAAGGACCACAGGGAAACAGAAGAGTGCCCTCCAGATAACTGCCACCAAGCTCAGAGGCACGGGGTTGAGACGGGTGGAGTACCAAGAGAAGTACTCTTAGATGAAGAGGGGCTTGGCTGGACATGAAAAGAGGGGTCAGATTTAGAATGGGAGGAGCAGGGGTGACATGGAGAAGACCCACAGGAAGCCCATATAACATGGGAGGGAACTGAGAACCATCAGCATCAGCTGGAGAGCCGTCTCTGTGCTAAGTGATTTACAGCCCTTGTCTCATATAATTCTCATGGTAATCCATTTAAAAATGAGGAATAAGGCTGGCCAGTTAGCTCAGTTTGTTAAAGCGTGGTCTTATAATACCAAGGTCAAGGGTTCAGATCCCTGTATGTGCCAGCAGCCCATATATAAAATATATATATATATATATTTTTTTTTAATGAGAAATTAGAGATGCTGAGAGAGGAGTGACTTATTCAAGGCCAAAGCAAGCATGTGTGTTCAGGAATCTGTGAAACCTCCTGCCTGACTGAAGGCAAGGACTTGAAAGGGAAAGGAAGAATGAGATTCAAAGATGGCCTTGGATGCCAGGGTGTGTTAGACCCAGGCGGCAGAAGATGCAGCGGTCACGTGAGATGACAAATTTCACTCTGATGAGCATTTGACACTGCTGCTCACTCCCTCATCCCTACAACACTCTCTTCCCTTGGATTCCAGAATGCATGCTCTCTGCTTTAGTCTCCTTTGCTCATTCCTTCTCTTCTCCCTCTCCTTCAACACAGGAGTGCCCCAGGGCTCAGGCCTGGTACCTCTTCCCTTCTCTGTCTACATCTCATCCACTGCCACAGCTTCAAGTGTCATCCACATGCTGAAGACTCACAACTTTAGATCCTCAGGCCCAACCTCTTCCCTGAATTCCTTGCTCATAGATCCAAACTGACTAATTGACATCCCCACTTGGATGTCTATATGGCTAGTAGGCATCTCAAACTTAACATGATAAAAACTAACCTCCTGCTTCCTTCCCTCCCCCAACCGGCTCATCCTGCAGTCTTCATTACCAAGTTACTGCCAACCAATATCTTTAACAGGTTTGCTAAAAACAAAGGCCATCTTTGAGGCTAAAAACCTCAGTCACCCCTACGATATACTCTCTCATACCCCACATTTAATCTATCATCAAATCCTATTGGGTCTACTTTCAAAATGAATCCAGAATGCATGGAACAGCTTCTCGCCAACTCCATCACTATTACCTGGCCCCAGGCCACCATTACCTCCCTATTGGGATTGCTACCAAAGCTGCTTCCACGCTGCTCCCAACAACTCATCTAAGCAACAGCCAGAATGACCCTATTATAGTCTAAGTCAGACAGCAGCACATAGCTGCTCAAAATCCTCCAACAGTTCCATGTCTCAGTCAGAGTGAAAGCCAAAGTCCCTACCATGGCCTCCAAGCCTACAAGGCCCTGTATGAGACACACCCCTTCTCTTTCACACATGCATCCTTTCCACCATTACCCTTTGAACTCTTCTCCCTCTTCTCACCATCACTCCCTCAGCTCCAGCCACACAGGCCTCTCTGCTGATCCTTAAACACAACAGGCATGTTTCCACCTCATGGCCTTCACACATGCTGTTCACCTTGCTGGGAAGGCTCTTTCCCCACATAGTTTCATGGCTCAGTTCTTCACCTCTTTTTTAAGTCTTGGCTCAAATGTTGCCTCATTGAGGCCTTCTATGACCACTTTATTTAAAATTGTACACACTCCCCCCAACCAATCCCCACCACTTCCTAATCCTCTTTCTTCCTTTTTTCCCCTTCAAATTATCATCTACATACTATAAAATGTACTTATACTGTATTGTCTATTTTTTCTTGCTCCATAATGTCAATTCCATGAGGGCAAAGATTTTGTCTGTTTTGTTCACTACTGTATTCCTAACTCTTGGACTGGTACCAGGCAAATAGCAGATGTTCAATAAATATTTGAATGACTAGTGCTCAACTCTCTTATTAGGGAAATTTCGTGTGCTGTAAACTAACCTCTGCTAGAGAACAGCTTCCCAATGTTCCATTCACTGGGTTTGCCAGGATCAGACATACATCTGCTCTGTTTGTCAAGCTATTTTAACTATACTGAAATTGAAAATATCAAACCCCCTAGCCCATTTTACAGCCATTAAATGGAAGGTAAGTAAATAAAGGATAAGAGACAGAGGAAAGGGCAAAGGGTAGAAGACCAGGTGGCAACATCTCCAGTGGGAGAAATATTTAGGCCTCTTCCTTCAGTGAGACCACATCACCTTCATCAAACAACATGCTCCCCCAGGCATCAACTGAGAGCGAGCTGAGCTGCGGGAGGTGGGGGGCCCTGACTCGGGCTATGGTGTGAGCACAGCCAGGCCCTTCCTTCCATCCATAACCCTCCACCCCCACAGGCCTGCTGTATACCTCTAACTCTCAAGCTCTTCACTGCCTCTGCACTTGCTGATCCTTCTACCTGGATTATCCTCTCCTGCTCTAGCGTGGCTGCTCCAACTTATTCTTCAAATCCCAGCTTAGATATTACTTCAAAGATACCTTCCCTACATGCACTGTCTTAAGAAGTTATTAACAGAGCATCTTCTACGTACCAGAAACTGGTCTATACGCTGGGGATGCCACAGTGAATGACACAAAAATCCTTCCCTTCATGGAGCTTACATCCTAATGGGAGACAGAGACCATAAGCAAGATAAATAAGTAAAATACATAGTATCTTAGATAGTGATAAATGCTACTGAGAAAAAGAGAGCAGTGAAAGAGGACAGGGAGCGGGGAGGAGAGGAAGGGAGGTTGAAATTTAACTAGGGTTGCCACAGAAGGCCTTCTTGAGAAGGCGGCAGGTGACGTTGCCTGGGGAAGAGACTGCCAGGCAAAAGAAATAGCCAGTGTAAAGGTGGGAGTATTCCTGGCATATCTGAAAAACAGCATGGAGGCAAATGTGGCTCAGTGACCAGTGAGCGGGGCAGTGGGTTACAAGGCTGGAGGAGAATGGAGGGGGCCTTAAGGTCAAGGTAAGCACACTGGCTTTTACTCTCAGTGAGCTGGGAGCCACTATGAGCAAATGAGTCCTGAGATCTGACTTACATTTTATTTATTTTTATTTTTTTATCGGCTGGCCAGTAAGGGGATCTGAACCTTTGACCGTGGTGGTATAACACTGCACACTAACCAACTGAGCAAACTGGCTAGCCCTGACTAACATTTTAAAAGGATCTCATTGCTATACTTTTTTTTTTTTTTTTTGGCTGCTGGCTGGTAAGGGGATCTGAACCCTCCAGTTATACCTTTTTGTTTCCTTCTTGGTTTATCAGATTTTCTAATTAATACATTGGGTTTTTTTCTTCTTTGTCTCTCTCCTCTATTAGAATGTAGTAAGCAACCAGAGGGCAGAAACAATGTCTGGCTGGCTCACCTGTCATCATAGCCCTGCCCAGGCACTAGCAGGCCTCGATAATACTGCATAAATGAATGCTGGACTTATGAGCGTCTCTGTCCTTGGTGTCTCAACCCCTAGTCACCCAAACCTCAGGGATCAGAGAATGAAGACCACAAAAGCAGACCCAACAGCTGGCTATACTGCAATTGTCATTCCACTCATAATATGCTTAAAATCCTAAAAGCAATTAGGGTGTGGTAAAAAGCATCTGGCACCCAAATTTACTCTTCTACAGAATTCGGCTATTGAAGTGCTGAAAACCAACACTGAAGGGTTGGTTTTAAAACTTTTGAGACCTGACATCCAAATCTACCATCTTCCAGCTCAGAGTCCACAGAGGAGATACATGGTAACTTGTGGGATCAGCGACTAAGGTATCCTGACTGATGATAAACTCTGAGCCTTCTGGAGTCAACCAGCCATACACTTACCTTAACTAGAAGAGACCTTCCAACTTCAGGGAGATCCTCTTGATGAAGGTCAGGGGTCAAACCCAAGGGTAAAGACCCAAAGAGCATGAGGTTTGGGAGTCTAGTATCCCAGCCAAGTCCCTCCTCAGCTCCACTGTATAACAGGAGACAATCTAAGACCAAGGGGTTAGGAAGGGGAAGAGGCCGCAGCAGGTATGACAGGGGCTTCCCCAGGGTCTACACAACATAACAGGCAAAACTGAACCACAAGTATAAAATGGGAACTACAATGTTACATACCTGATGGGTTTGTGAGGCTAAAACCAGTCAATACATACGAAGCCCTCAGCATTGCCTAGCATTGCTTGATAAATGTCACCATTATTACTGCGCAGGGAGAGAATTTACCACTTCCCTGCTACTTCCCAGACCCCCATGTCTCTGAGGCCCTAAAGCACTTTGGTGGCTGGCTGGGTGGTAGTAATAGTAGTCTGAGAGTAGTTAATCCCAGCCCTGGTCAGATTTCTCCCTATCCCTATGAGGTAACATAAGGATGGACAGGAGATCATCTGGAAAGTACTTCGAATTCCTTAGGAGTCAAGGAATCCTAACAATTCAACGCAATATTCATTCATTCGTTCATTCACTGAACATTTACTGAGCACCAACTATGTGCCAGACATCTCACTAGGTGCTGGAGACACAGACAAATCCTTGACAAAAATTAAGAGCTGTTTACTTAGAAGACAGCCAAGTAAATAATGACAACCCACTGCAATCACTGCCACAGGACATCAAGGAGAAGAAACTAGCACTGGCTTGCAAAGTGGGGGTGATGATCAGATCAGAAACACCAAATAGTGGTCTAGCAAGAAGGTTGGGGGGTGGGCAGAAAGTGGTGTCCAGGCATAGGGAAAGGCATAAAACAAAGACAAGAGAGGTATGAAGAACTGGGGCTTGGAGAAGTGGCAAGCAGCAGAGTTTGACTGGAGCTTGGGAGCAGGTGGAAGTGTTAAGCTAGGAGAGATGAAGAAAGAGAGCCAGGCAAGGGTCAGAGCCCAAAAGGCATTGAATGCCATGCTAAAGAATATAAGTTTTAGCTGAGGGCTCCTGTGTGAAGAAATACAGAACAGAAAAATCATTTCTGGGCTGTGATAATATCAATGGTCTATCTTAGGCAAAAAGACCTGTTTAGAAAAGGAAACGTCTTCAAGGAAGAGATGCCCTGTCAACCTCAACTTTCAGAAGTACATCAAAATGCAAAATCCATACCCAAGCCATGTTTGCTTACCGTCAGCATGTCAGGCGTTGGTGCCAGACACGGGGGTTTTCTAGGAAGTGAGCAGTTAAGACGTGCAATAGTTTCGGTGGATGACTAGAAAAAGATGAAAGTCCAAGCCCAGAGCTAGTAGGACCAATGGACGGAACTTGTTCTGAAACACTTTTAGGAAGTGAAACGAGAAGGGTGGGAGAAGTCCTGAGTACATAAAAGTCTGTTTACAGAAGGAAGTAACACCCCACAAGCCAGGGTTGACAGATTTTATCAGACAAAGGCCCTCAGTAGGCATCAATTGGCCTAAGGTCAAGGCACCCACCGTAGTAACAAACTCTGCAAAAATTTCCTCATTTAATCCCCACACAAACCAGGGGTGGGAGAGACAGGGAGTGGTCAGTACTGTTTTAGAGCTGAGGTGAAGGAGGCCCAGTCTAAGTAAATTGTCCAGGTCATACTACGAGGAAGCTGCAGAGCTGGGGTCAGAACCAGGGCTGACTGACAGGTATACCTTTGAGCCTTTCAAGCTGTTCGGGTTGAAGCTCCCTTGACCCACACTCAACAGATGATCTTCACACAACCTATGAAGGGATCTGATTCTTTGAGAACTAGTGAGGCCATTCCTCATGACAGTTTCTTTCTTTTTTTTTTTAAATGACTGGTAAGGGGATCTTAACCCTTGACTTGGTGTTGTCAGCACCACGCTCAGCCAGTGAGCAAACCGGCCATCCCTATATGGGATCCGAACCCGGGGCCCTTGGTGTTATCAGCACCGCACTCTCCCGAGTGAGCCACGGGCCGGCCCCTCATGACAGTTTCTAAGAGGTGAGAGGAGACTGGTGGGCTCAACTCAGGACAGGGAGCCAGATGCTCCAAGCTCTACTCATGTTCCTACCATCTGTGACGAGTCACTTCATCTCAAATCCTCCCTTGGAAGGATGGGGATAAGGTGACAATATTAAGTTTCTGTAAATCCAATGGAACTAGGAGAACAGATCATAGAGTTAAAAGAGGAAAAAGTACTAGAATAATATTTATATCACAGCTTTCTTCAGAAGCATGTGGAAATCTTCACAAGTTCATTAAGGCTTATAGCACCCAGAAGTGGGTAGGAAGGCAGGAAGTCTTTTTCATGCTGCTGTGAGAGAAACTGAGGCAGCTTGGAGCAAGTGAATGTCTGCAAAGGAATAAGGCCCAGATTCAGAGTCTAGCCCTCCAGCTACCAAACCATCTCACCATCTACACAAGATGTGCTGTCCCCAGGCAAGAAGCCATGGGGCCTGCACATTTCTCAGAAAGGCAAAGACCCTTCCCTTGGGTATGTTCTTCCAGAACCTAGGGCCATAAGATCCCCGAGGGGGTCACGTGCTTTCTCTCTCTTTACCCCAAAAGGAATGCAGTTCAACCACTCTCAAGAAAGGTTCTGGATATTCTTCAATTAGCTTCATGGACAGCCTGTTTTGTGTCTAACAATTCCCAATAGTCAGGAAAATCTGAAACTCTTGCCGTGAAAGGTAAATCTCTTATTGCAACAGCCTACAGGGCTGTTTCATCCAAAGAAAGTGAATTGAGTGCCCCTTATGAAGATCAGACAAGAAGCAATAAAGCTACTTCTTGCCACAGATCCGAATATAGAGGTATCTAAAAATATTAAGGAGCCCCTATATCCCAACCTCGCTCCAGCCTCTCCTTTGTCTCTGCACTTTGCAGGTCCCTCAAAGCCTGGGTAGGAACCCTGGCTCTGCCTCTACCACCCGATTAACCTCACATGTGTGATTTAACCTCTCTGTGCCTCAGTGTCCTTGCTGATAAAATGGTAATAGCAATAGTAGCTACCTCACAAGGATGGCAGTGAGGTTTAAAAGTGGCATTGTAAGTAAAGTGCTTAGTACACTGCCTGGTACACAGTAGGGGCTCAGTAACCAGAAGCAAGCACTTTCGTCAGTAGTTTTTAGCATTATCACAGGAGTTCCCATTCAGTCAACGTGTCCCTGAGGCTCCAATGGATAGACCAAACCTGCCCGGGAGCAGGCTGCATGGGGCAGTTTCTTGATTTTTTTTTTTTTCTTTCCATTTTCGAACCTTGGCAGAGATAAAGCCCTGAATGACCAGGAGACCTCGGGATGGCCATGGGGGTGAGTGTGAGGGGGCGGAAAACCAGAGCCAGAAGAAGTTTCCCTCCGGCCAGGGGAGGGCTCGTTGGGGCCTAAGTCTAGGAGTCTCTCCGGACCAGCGTACTCGTGGTGGCCGGCGTGCGGGTCGGTGGCCAAGTGGGCGCGAATGAATAAACCCGCAGCCCTTCCACCTCGTCTGGGCCTGGGACGCTACTCGCGCCCATCTAGCGTGGCGTCCTCCCCGCGACCTCTGACCCCGCAACCCCCTCACCTCGGACCCCCGACTCCCCGCCCCACTTCTCCTGTCTCGCCGGGCTCCCTGCTTCCTCACCCGCAGATCCGAAGGGCTCCCAGCGCCACGGCTCGGCTCAGTTTGGCAGTAAAATGTCCGCGCCTCCTCTTCCCGCTCTCCCGGTGCGTCCGTACCGCCGGCCGCTCTGCGCCCCTTGGCTGTCACCTGCCGGGCGGAAGTGAGCTGCCCGCGCGCGGGAACTTCCGGTGGACGCACGGCCTGGGGGCGGGGTCAAGGGTACAACCCTGGCTGGGGTGGTGCCTGTGGGGCGAGGCAATAAAAGGGGCGGAGCCCACGGGTATTAACCCCTCCGCAGCCGTCGCGCTGCTCGGCTGTTTTCTCCGGTAGAGCGCTTTAAAAACTAACCTCTTAACTGCTAAGTAAAGGGTTGTAGAGACGTTGAGGTCCATCTCCTATGTCACAAACGGAAAACTGAGGCTTTGAAAAGGGTAGGCTCTTGCAGAAAGTCACTCATCTCATGAATGGAAGAGTCAAAATTAGTCTAGAGTTTGCTACCCTTTCGTGCAGCCCTTTGGGAATTCCGAGTTCTAAGGGAAAACAGCAGACCTTTCAAGTAATTTTTATCTAAGGGGAACTTCATCATGTCTCATTTCCCCTTTGCTGGATCCGCCAGAAACTCAGTTGCTATAGTCACCTGACTCCCTATTCTGGCACTATGAAATTTCTCCTCCTTCTAGATAATTTCTTTTTTTTTTTTTTTTTTATTATTTTTATTTTGTCCATATACAATATAGTTGATTATTGTGTCCCATCACCAAAACCTCCCTCCCTCCTCCCTCTCCCCCCTCCCACCCAGGTGTGTCCCCTCCATTTTCTTGTTGTAAGAACTTCAAAAAAAATTGTGGTTGTTATATCTTCCTCTCCCCCTCCCCCCCGTTTTTTTTTTTTTGTTGTTGTTTGTGTGTGTGTGTGTGTGTGTGTGTATGTGTGTGAATTGATTCATTCACCTTTAGCTCCTTTTTTTTTTTTTTTTTTTTTTTTTTTTTTTTTTTTTTTTTTTTTTTTTTTTTTTAGCTCCCACCAATAAGTGAGAACATGTGGTATTTCTTTTTCTCTGCCTGACTCGTTTCACTCAGTATTATTCTTTCAAGGTCCATCCATGTTGTTGCAAATGGTAGTATTTCATTCGTTTTTATAGCTGAGTAGTATTCCATTGTGTAGATATACCACATTTTCTGTATCCACTCATCCGATGATGGACATTTGGGTTGATTCCAGCTCTTGGCTATTGTGAAGAGTGCTGCAATGAACATTGGGAAACAAGTGTACCTTCGACTTGATGATTTCCATTCCTTTGGATATATTCCCAGCAGTGGGATAGCTGGGTCGTATGGTAGGTCTATCTTCAGCTGTTTGAGGAACCTCCAAACCATTTTCCATAGGGGTTGCACCATTGTGCATTCCCACCAACAGTGTAAGAGAGTTCCTTTTTCTCCGCATCCACGCCAGCATTTATCTTTCAGTGTCTTTTGGATTTTTGCCATCCTAACTGGGGTGAGATGGTATCTCAGTGTGGTTTTGATTTGCATTTCCCGGATGCTGAGTGATGTTGAGCATTTTTTCATATGACTGTTGGCCATTTGCATATCTTCTTTAGAGAAATGCTTACTTAGTTCTTTTGCCCATTTTTTGATTGGGTTGCTTGTTTTTTTCTTGTAAAGTTGTTTGAGTTCTTTATATATTCTGGATATTAGTCCTTTGTCGGATGTGTATTTTGCAAATATTTTCTCCCACTCTGTTGGTTGTCTTTTAGCTCTGTTAATTGTTTCTTTTGCTGTGCAGAAGCTTTTTAGTTTGATATAGTCCCATTTGTTTATTTTTCCTTTGGTTGCCCGTGCTTTTGGGGTCATATTCATGAAGTCTGTGCCCAGCCCTATTTGCTGAAGGGTCTTCTAGATAATTTCTGATCATCCCTTTAAAAATATTATATTATCTCTACTCTTTAAAGGTATTTTACTGAACAAATAATATTCGGATTGTAGAGAAATGGAAATACACTAGTAAGCAAAAAGAAGATAAAACATTGCCTGCAATCCCACTCCCCTGAATCACTTTTAATATTTTGGTGAGTATCCTTCCAGACTTGATATATTATTCAGTATTTTTAACTTATTAAGATATCGGTAAACCTTTCCCAAAACAATAAATACACTTCTACTGGTGCTTTCCAACATTGCATGGTATTCCCCTAAGATTGTACACTTAGGTTGTTATCAATCTTTTTTAGTATTATAAAAACTTAATAAACATGCATGCACAGCCAAATCTGTATGTCCCATTTAATCTAGATATTATTGCTTTAATATTTAATGTAATTTTATGTTTAATCAGCCTCAAACCCTTTTTATTTTTTATTTTTTATTTTATTTTTATTTTTTTGTGACCAGTAAGGGGACCGTAACCCCTGGCTTGGTGTCGTCCGCACCGCGCCCAGCCAGCGAGTGTGCCGGCCATCCCGGCCATCCCTATATAGGATCCAAACCCGCGGCCTCGGAGCCCCAGCGCCGCTGCACTCCCAGCGCTGCACTCTCCCTAGTGAGTCATGGGTTCGGCCCCTTTTTGTGGTTTTTATTTTAACATTTATTTATATATTTTTGTGCAGTACTGTGTGCTGTTTCGATACATGCATATACTGCACAATGATTCACTTAGGGTAGATAGCATAGTTTTGTACCTGCTAGTTCATCACTTCTCCCCCCCCTCCACATCCCCTCCCAGCCTCTGGTAACCATTATTCTACTCTTTACTTCTATGAGAACCACTGTTTTTGTTTTGTTTTGTTTTTAGATTCCACATATGAGTGAGATCATGTGGCATTTGTCTTTCTGTGCCTGACTTATTTCATTTAACATGATGGTTTCCAGTTCCATCCGTGTTGCTGCAAATGACAGGATATTGTTACTTCTTATAGCTGAGTAGTATTTGATTGTGTATATTCTTCAGTTTTTTATCCATTCATTCACCATGGACATTTAGGTTGATTTCATCTCCTGGCTATTGTGAATAGTGTTGCAATGAACATGGGAGTATGGGTGTCTTTTTGATATATTGATTTCATTTCCTTTGGGTATATACTCAGTAGTGGGATAGCTGGGTCCTAAAGTAGATCTATTTTTAGTTCTCTGAGTAACCTCCATACTGTTTTCCACAATGCCTGTACCAATTTACATTCCCACCAATAATGTAGGAGAGTTCCCTTTTCTCTTTTCTATACGTGATTTTATTTTATTTTTTATTTTTATTTATTTATTTATATTTTTTAAAAGATGACCGGTAAGGGGATCTTAACCCTTGACTTTGTGTTGTCAGCACCACGCTCTCCGAAGTGAGCAAACCAGCCATCCCTATATGGGATCCGAACCCATGGCCTTGGTGTTATCAGCACCATGCTTTCCCGAGTGAGCCACGGACCGGCCCCTTTATTTTTTAATTAAAAAAAAAATTTTCTCCGGTCCGGCCTATGGCTCACTCGAGAGAGTACAGTGCTAATAACACCAAGGCCCCGGGTTCGGATCCCACATAGGGATGGCCGGTTCGCTCACTGGCTGAGCATGGTGCTGACAACACCAAGTCAAGGGTTAAGATCTCCTTACCGGTCATCTTTAAAAAAAAAAAATTTTTTTTCTCCAAATTCCTGGTTCAATAAGGACTTGTTTATTTTCAGGAAAAAAGGTCCCAAACATCAGGCTGTTCACAAAAATTATCCACAGTATCAACTTTAGAAAATAAATCTTAAGACTATTACACTAATTATTTTTCTAGAGGATGCATTTGACATGTCACAAAAATTCACAAAAATACATTGTTGTGGAATATACTATAAAGCATATGGACTTCACAGGGCCTGGTTTTCCGAAGCCTTGCAGTTTCAAATATTGACCTTACAAAAAACTGGAAATTTTCCCCAGGCTATTTAGTCTGTGTTGTAAGATAAAGAGTTGTAACACAGCAAGGCTACTTGTTCAAAGACAGACAAGTAACTGATTGATATGTAAAGATACTGGGAAATTGCTCTAAGAAGAGTATGTTTGCTAAGATCAATCTTTTGTTGGTGGACCACTTAATTGCCTTAATGGAATGTCATCTAACTTGTTTCACTGAAAGTTACCAGCCTATATTGTTAAACTATAACCCCACCTATGTCTCTTCCTGTAACTTCCCGGGCTGGAGAATAAATGCAGGAAGAGAACCCCAATTTGGGGTCAATTTCCCAAATGGAAGGAATGCCTCTCACTTTAGGGTTCCAGGGAAGTTAAGTGCTTTGGGGCTTCTCACTGCTCAGAAGAGATGGGCTTTGAGTAATGCTTTGCGGCTCTGTCACCCAGGGGAAGAGGGGTGACAAATCCGTGGGGGCAAAGCAACACATTGTTACATTTGTTTTGAGCAGCCCTACACAGCACTGTTATGTGGGGTATAACATACCTACTTCTAACTCAAAGCTGCTCTCAGGTGCTACTCAACTAAATGAGATTGCCTTTGCAGTTACGGAAGCAACCACTGGACCCTTGAAGACAGGGAAAGAACTCTATACGTAATGTTATATATTTAATCAGCCTCAAACCCTTAAGTTTTTTTTAAATTTTGAAATAATTATAGACTTATAGGAAATTGCAAAAATAGTACAAAAATAGAGTCCCTTGTATCCTTTACCCAGCTTCCCTCAGTGGTGACATTTTATATATCTGTAGTGTAATATTAAAACCAGGATATTGGCATTGGTAAAACACCACTATCTAAACTACAGACGATTCCACTTTTAAATCCTTTTCTGAAGTTGGCAGGAAACAAATACTTTATTTTATTTTATTTTTTGGCTTTAGCAACAGAAATTTATTTTCTCACAGTTCTGGAGGCTGGAAGTCCAAGATCAAGGTGACGGCAGAGGAAACCAATGTTTCTTCTGAGGCCTCTCTCCTTGGCTTGCAGATGGTGGCCTTGTTGCTTTGTCCTCACACAGTCTTTTCTCCATGCATCTAGAATAATTTTATATGTACATGCCATGCTCTTTGTGAAATGCATGGCTGTCTGGAAGATCTACCTTTCCCAGATGATAAATGTTGGCAAACACCATTAACCTCACTAGAAAACAAAATATCACTGGGAATGTGACATGGAAAGAGAAGAATTATCCAACAAAACAAACCAACAATCCTAAAGATACCAAGGTAGAGAGCTTATGTGAAGATGGCAAGTTAGTGGTAGAAATAGCCCAAGCTTTAAGATTTCCAGGGAGACAGAAGTCTCAGGTTGCTCAACCAGGGCTTCCTGGCATTTGTGCTGCATCTTGCCGAATAAGAACAGAGTTGCATCGGCTGAGATGGCAGGAATGGGCAATCCAGGGGGAAGGACCGTGCAAAGGCAGGAAGTCCTCACAAGACCTCCGAGTCCTTCAGTTCAAGTCCCTGCTCTGAACCAGATCCTGGGCTGGGTGTTGGATAGTAAGGTGGGGCAAAGGCCCTGCGCTTGCTGAACCTAGCATTTGTTTGAGGAGGACGACAAAGCAGCAGACACAAGTGTGATTGGTGCTGTGATAGGGGACATGCTGGGGGCTATGGGATTCCAGAGCAAGAACCTAAGTTCCCTTGGGTTGGATGAACAAGTAGGGGGTATTTAATCTGTAACTGCAGAACAATGAATGCTTATGGAGCATCTGTGGAGTTTGAGGCAGTGTGCAGAAGATCTTATTTGCTCCCTACACCAGCCCCATGAGGTAGGGGCTGTTTTAGCTTTATTATCTGGGGAGGAGGGGTGGGAGGGACTGCAACTCCAACAGCATAAGTCAAATACCATGCGAGTGGCAGAACTGAGGGGCCTGGTCCCAGAGCCGCAGCTCTCATTAGTCCCACTCATTCACCTAAAACATATTTGTCTCTCTTAACCTGAGCCAGCCACATTGGAGATACAACAGTGAACAAGGCGTGGCACAGTTCCTCCTCAGGGCTCACTGCTGAGTATGGGAGAAAGACAAATAAAGGGACAATTATAATTCTGAGTGATTGGAAGGACCAGGGATACATAGGAGACTTGGGCACGAAAATTAGCTGGAAAGTCAGGGAAGGCTTCCTGGAGGAGGTGACATCCAACCTAAATTGTGAAGGATGAAGATACTAGTACTAATAGCTACCATGAGACAAGCACTGTGCTAAGTTCTTCCAACTGAACTCTCCCAATAATTTAAGGTTCCATGATTGTCCCCAAGTAAAGATAAGAAAACAGGCCAGTGGGCATAGCTGATTTCTCCCCTACTTCCCCTAGGGCCTGGGTCTCCTCTCCTACAGCTCAGCCTAGCAGGAGAGCTAAAAATATAATACTAATAAGAGTCACAGCTCAATGCCAAAGGCCGGATTGTTACAGCTTGCAGAGGTGGGAGACGGAAGCGGGGAAGGGGGGACTCTAAGTGGACCTCTTTCTCTGCCCCACAGCTGTCCACACTGCCTGAGTATACTCATCATCAAATGCTGGCAGCTGTGGTTGGAAAGGCCACACCTGGGGCATGCCTGCCCTGGCCCTCTGAGACCCCAGGCCTGGGAAAAGCCCCTGGCCCCAGGATGGGTGGAGCAGAGCCAGTAATGGCCAAGACCACCTAGAGAGAGAGGGATCTGACTTCTCCCAACAAATACACCCTTACCAACAATAACATCACCTCCCGGTTGGAGGAGGAAGTTTTAAAACTTTTCTCTAAGCCCTACTCATTTTCTACCCTGCTCTGTTGAGCTGGCTGATGTTGGACAGGGCTGTCCAACTCTTTGGGCCTCAGTTTCTCCTCCCTGAGAACTCTGCACCCACCATGGGTCAAGCACCACTGGATGCCCTTGACATCCATCACTTCATTTAACTCTCACCGTTCTCAGGTGTGTGCTATGATAACCCCATTTAACAGATGAGGACACTGAGTCCCCAAGAAGCTGAGAGACACTCCCATCTTCACAGGGCAGCAATGGGCTGAGCTGAGAGTCAAGACAAGGGCTGATAGATGCATGCAGGGCTCATGCTTCCCCCTCTCCCCACCCTTATCTGCCTCATGAGGTTTCATCCAAGGAAGGTTGGGAGTTCTTGTGGTGTCCTGAAATGACCCAGGACCTGCCACTGGCGCTATGTGACCTTCAGCAAGTCCCTTCTTTCTGACACAGAGTCTTGGAGCCATCCTTCCCACCCTCCCTCCACAGTGGGTGCATAAGTAGTGGTCTGTGTTGAATAAATCAAGTATTCTTCCCCTCTGTGCCCACTAGAGGGCCCACAGATGCCACTAACTGCCACCCTTCCCTTCAAATGTAAGCCTGCCTCTACAGTCTGATCTTTTTATACTCTTTCCTAGGTGATTACTAGTCCTCTACTCCAGTCTCTGTTTGCTTATTGTTCTTATCCTACAAATCTCTAAAAGTTGCCTCAGATCCTTTCTGGAAAGAGGCAGGAGGTGACTCTGTTCTCAGCCTCTCTAACGACACCAGTCCCCCCAACTGCTGAGGGCAGGCAGCTCCTTACCCTTCCCACCCAGGCCAGGCCAGGCATAGGCCCCAGGATAGAGGGGCCTAAAGACTGCCTTGAGAAGGGCTCTGCTCTCTCAGGAGTCCCAGGGCTGAGCCTCCTTCCACTGGTGCAATCAAAAAGGCCCAGGCTCTGAACCTCACCTGGGTTCAAATCCCCAGTGGTGCAACCTCGACTTCCAATCTGGAAGATGGGGCAGATTGTGCCTCCTTGCAAGGTTGTAAATGAAGATTAAATTGTAGAACTCATGTCCAGGGCTTGGCACCTCTAAGCCCTCTTTAAATGGGAGTTACTATTTGTATTAACATTAGTTCAGCTCAGCCACTTTCTAGCTGTGTGTCCATGAACCTATTACTTAGCTTCGTTGAGCCTCTGTTTCCCCATCTGGAAAAATGGGACTAATACCATATTTTACACAGATGTCAAGAGAAATGAGATATTTTCTTTCTTTTTTTTTTTTCCTTTTTGTCTTTTTTACTGACCTGCAATGGGATCGCAACCCTCGGTGTTGCGCCCGCACCGCGCTCAGCCACTGAGCGGGGAACCAGTCTCCACATGGGATCCAAACCCTCGGCGGGAGCGCCGCCACACTCCCAAGCAGCGCACTCTCCAGTGCACCACCGGGCCAGCCCCTAAATGAGATATTTTCTAGGTAGGTAATGTTCTTAGAACAATACCTAGTAAGTGCTACATAAACAGTAGTCATTGTGATTATTAAAGGCCACAAACTAGGGCACAAAGAAAATGTCAATAAACTCCAACATAGTGGAAATCATTCATACATCATTCTTTGATCAAAATCTTAAAAAACAGAAATCAATGAAAAAAACAGAAAAACTGACCCTACTCCATCAAATAAAGTATTCTCTTTTAAATAACTCCTGAGACTTCTGGGTAAGTGGTGAATTCAACATGTGCATATAACTCACTCCATTCTGAAATTTCACCAAAACAACAGCATAGGGATTTTTTAATGATAAAATTTACCATTTTTAAGTACACAGTTCTGTGGCATTAGGTACATTCACATTATTCTGTAACCATCCCCACCATCTATCTCCAGAACTTTTTCATCTTCCCAAACTGAAGCTCTATACACATTAAATATTAACTCCCTATTTCTCCCTCCCCTCCAGCTCCTGATGACCACTATCCTACTTTCTGTCTCTATGGATTTGACTATTCTAGGTACCTCCCATACGTAAAATCATCCAATTCTTGTCCTTTTGTGTCTGGTTTATTTCACTTGCCATAAATAATATCTTCAAGGTTCATCCATGTTGTGACACATCCAGCATGTGTCAGAATTCCATTCCTTTTTCTGGCTGAATAATATTCCATTATAATATATGTATTTATATATACACATGACAGTACTTCAAAAAGTTCATGGAAAGATTCATATTATCTTATAATTCTGTTTTTACATGAACTTTTTGAAGCACCAACCACATTTTGTTTATTCATTCATCCATCGATGGACACTTGGGTTGCTTCCACCTTTTGGCTATTGTGACAAATGCTGTTAGGAACATTGGTGTACAAATATCTGTTCAGTTCTTTAGGGTATATACCCAAAAGTGGGATTGCTGTGTTATATGGTAATTTCATATTTAATTTTTTGAGGAACCGCCATTCTGTTTTCCACAGCAGCTGCACCATTGAACATTCCCACCAGCGATGCACAAGGCTTCCCATTTCTCCACATCTTTGCCAACACAAAGATGTGGAGAAATTTTCTGGTTTTTCTTTTCTTTTTTTTTAATAATAGCCATCCTAGTGGGTGTAAAGTGGTGTCTCATTGTGGTTAAAGGTATTTTTTTTTAGTGTATACAGGGTTACTTCAAATAGTTCATGGATTCATATTATCTTTTCTATTTTTTCCATGAACTTTTTGAAATACCTTTATATATTGACAAGAGCAACGAGAACAAGGAAGGAGACAATACTGACAATACTAGAAGTAGGAAATCAGATAAATAAGAGGTTACTCAGTTAGCTCAATGGGTTAGAGCACAGCCTTGTAATATCAAGGCCATAGGTTTGGATCGCCTTATGGGCCAGCTGCCAAAAAATAATAATAATAAAAAGAATAATAATAATAAGTCTGAAAAGGAGTTAGATACCCCCAAATCCTTCCCCAACTCTAACCATCAGGCACCTAACTATCCCCGCTCGCTCCAGCAGATGACTGAGTGAAGTTGAAACCAATGGCCCTAGACCACAGAACACCAGCATAGTGCAGGGGGGGAGTATGATAGCTAAAGAGGGAGGACACAGGGATCCCCAGCAGTGAGGAACACAATGTACAAGTCCACCCTATCCAGAGCTGTCACCCAACTGCTAGTGCCCCACCCTTAAAGCTGAGGAAGCAGCCAAGGACCACCAGGCATTTGAGGACTAGAAAAGTCAGATGCCAATAAGACAAAGAGGTAAAAACCACATAGATACAATCCAGACAATTTGCTGCACGTACGTAGACTAATCTGGAAGGAAACATAAGAAACTGATAATATTGATTCTCTGTGGGGAAGGGACCTGGGTGGCTGAAGGGCAGGGGAGGGAAGGAGACTTTTCACTGTACTTCCTTTTGAATCTGTAAAATTATTTTAAACTTTTTGTTTTGAAATCATTTCAGACTTACAGAAAAGTTACAAAAATAGTAGAGAAAGTTCCCATCTACTCCCCACCCAGTTTCCCCTGATGTTAGCATCTTTCTTAACTAGGAATCAAAACGGGTGATACAAAACTATTTAATAAACTACAGTCTTTATTACAATTTGACCTTTTTCTGTTTCAGGGTCCAATCCAGGATACTACATTACATTTTCTCACCATGTTTCCTCCAGTCTGTGACAGTTTCTCAGTCTTTCCTTTGATTCACCAATTTTTTTTTTTGTCTTTTGTCTTTTTCCGTGTCCGGCAACGGATCGCAACCCTCAGTGTTGCCCCCGCACCGGACCAGGGACCGGCAACGGGACCGCAACCCTCGTCGTTGCTCCCACGCCTCGCTCAGCCAGTGAGCAGGAACCGGTCCGTATGTGGGATCCGAACCCTCGGGCGGGAGCGCCCGCCGCGCTTCCCTTGTCAGCATCATGCTCAGCCAGTGAGCGAACCAGCCATCCCTATATAGGATCTGAACCCGTGGCCTTGGTGTTATCAGCACCGCACTCTCCCAAGTGAGCCACGGGCTGGCCCAACAATTGGAATTCTAATGTAAGGAAGAGGTGCCTCCTTTTGACCATTAATTTATTTATTCAATTATTTATCTATATCCATATGAACTCATGAATATTTTATTCTGAGTAATAATTTAATCCTACCATTATTTATTTCATTGTTCATTTATTCCAGATTTGGCCATTGGGAATTCCTTCAGGTTGGCTCCTTTCAATAAGCCCTCATCATTTATTTTTTGTACTTACTTTCTGGCACTTCAGGAAGTTCCAGTCTCATCTTGTATGTTTCCTGCCCCAGCACTGGAATCAACTGTTTTTTCAGATGGCCCTGCTTCCTTGGAGAATGGTATCAGAAACCAAGATCTGAGAGGTAGGCGTGCTCATTGCTATGGGGTGACTTTGCCTCTAGGCCTTCTCAGTGGACAGAGGTGAATCCGTAAAATATTAAACAATTTTTTTTTTTTTTAAAAAGATGACCAGTAAGGGGATCTTAACCCTTTGACTTGGTGCTGTCAGCACCACGCTCACCCATTGAGCTAACCGGCCATCCCTGTATGGGATCCGAACCCGAGGCCTTGGTGTTATCAGCACCACACTCTCCCAAGTGAGCCACGGGCCGGCCCAATATTAAACAATTCGACTATATTGTCTGTTAGAATAAATTAAGACTGAGAAACAAGGGCCGGCCTGGTGGCGCACTGGAGAGTGCGCCGCTTGGGAGCACGGTGGCGCTCCCACCGAGGGTTCGGATCCCATGTGGAGACCAGTTCCCGCTCACTGGCTGAGTGTGGTGCGGGTGCAACACCGAGGGTTGCGTTCCCGTTGCCAGTCCCTGGTACAGGCGCGACACTGAGGGTTGCGATCCCATTACTGGTCAGTAAAAAAAAAAAACAACTGAGAAACAAAACAAAAAACTTAAAAATAAAGTTATTGATTTCAATTGATAGCATCTTCCTGGCTGTGTCCATGGGCAGCCTGCACCCTGCCACTGACACCCTCCATGCCCAGATGATGAAAGCGGTGGTTTGGATTATGCCCTACCAAGAATCACTGAGGAGTGATCAAGCCACACTCCAGGACATTTGCGTGAGGGGCACCCTTTGTTACCTTTCAACCCTTATGAAAATCATAATGGCAGACTGGGAGCAGTGAGGAGCCTTGTCTGGGAGTTCCCAGACTTGCTTCTGGGGCTCTCCTGTAATTAAACGGCTGTTTGATCTTGAAAGGGATGCTGTACTTCTCTAAGCCACTTTATCCATAAAGTGGAACGGCTAGTACCTCCCATATGGGGCCAAAGTAATAAACACATGACAACTTCATAGCAAATCTATATTTGTTTTCTAATTTGTTTTTGCAGTAAAACATTACTGCAAATTTAGGGCCAGCCTGTGGCTCACTTGGGAGAGTGCAGTGCCGATAACACCAAGGCCATGGGTACAGATCCTATATAGGGATGACCAGTTAGCTTACTGGCTGAGTGTGGTGCTGACAACACCAAGTCAAGGGCTAAGATCCCCTTACCAGTCATCTTTTTCAAAATAAAATAATTAAAAATAAAAAA
Organism: Galeopterus variegatus; assembly: GCF_000696425.1. Taxonomy (NCBI): domain Eukaryota; kingdom Metazoa; phylum Chordata; class Mammalia; order Dermoptera; family Cynocephalidae; genus Galeopterus; species Galeopterus variegatus. The sequence continues at coordinate 58,598 of NW_007726646.1, read as the reverse complement.
ACTTAAAAACCCCCAACAAATTACTGCAAATTTAGCAGCTTAAAATAGCATCCATTTATTAGTTCACAGTTCTATAGGCCCTCACCAAATGCGAGTGCCTTGACATTGGACTTCCCAACCTTCAGAACTGTAGAAAAATAAATTTCTGTTTATTATAAATTACCCAGTCTCAGGAATTCTGTTATAGCAGCACAAAATGGACTAAGACAGTCTCTTTCCACGAGAAATCAGAACTTGGGCATTTACAGGTCCTTAAAAACCGGGTTAGCAACCTATACCCTAGAAAATCTCTACAGATCCTTCCAGAGTGCTAAGATTCAATGAGAACATTCACTGACTGTATAACCCTGTACATCTATATGAGTAATCAACCTACACCTGGCAGCCTGGGTAAGAATTTACTGTATGTGTGTATATATATATATGTTTATTTACCTATATGGATTTACCTATATGCATAGAAATCACCCTGGGATTAAAGTTTTATTAAATGTAGATTAAATTTATTAATTGTGTTTTCTCCAGGTTAATATTAACTAGGTTACCAGAACATATGATCCTGAGTACATCATGTGCATTAAAGTGTCTTTAATACTCTGGAAGCTGTGTATTATTCTATTTCACAGATGGAGAAACTGAAGATTAAATCTCAGTTAATAAATGGCACATGGAGAGCCTGAGCCCAGGTCTGTGGGCCTCCAGAGCTCAGTCTCTTTTCTCTAATGGATAATGGGAGTGGGGCAGGAGGACATGAGGAACTGAAAAATCTACATAAACAACTAGAAGAATTGTGGTAGATGTCTCATAAGCTGGGACAGATTTGTAACATGTCACTTTGGCTAGGCCGAATGAAATTTCTCAGACTTTCCTTCCCTGGATGGGCCACAGGAGAGATTCTTGTGTAAGGTTTGGAAGACAGAAGTGAAACAGCAGCCATTTTTGTAGCTCGCACATGTTGAAGCTGCCTAACTGGCTCACTCTGTGGGTGTGAGGCCACAGCCAGCCTGCAACGGCTCCAGCTTCCCCCAGATCAGCCTTCAGTTTCTCCAACTCTTCAGCCAAGTGTGGGTGTGTTCAGCTCTGTGAGAAAGGGCTCCCGCTTCTTCAAGACACCCACGCACTCCATCAAGGTCAACAGCGACAAGAACAGACACAGGCCTCAGCCTGTCCACATGGGCTCCAGGATTCCAGCAGGTTCTTGGTGTTTTCCCCTTTCCTTCCAGATGGCCTGCCCTGTGGACTCTAAGCTCCAGCATCAGACTCAAGGACTATGGCCTTCCAGAAGCTGCTTAAGCAGTTCCCACAATCGCGTAAGTTCAAATATCTAGGACAAATCCCTTAATCCATATGTCCTGGTCTTTCTGTTTCTCTGCTTGAACCCTGACTGGATCAGAGGGGATACATTGCTTCAGAAGAGGTGGGTACTTAGAGGTCATGGTCTCCAAAACCTGACCTCAACAGGGCCTGCTCAGAGTCCAGCTTTCCTAACTGCCCTGTAGCCATCAGTGGCTGGAGGACAGATTTTTCCCAGGCTAATGCCAACAGCAGAAAGCTGCAGTTACCTGCTGACCCACAGCCAAACAAAACAAAAGGAAACCAAGAATCCAACATCAAAACTAGATCTTCCGTATCATAGGGGGTAATTTGTTAAGTGGGCATCTTGGAGCTGCAGCAGACTGGGAACAAAACTGGTGATGGGACTGTCAGTGGGTATTAACCCCCCACTCCCCCACCAGGGTGCTGAGACCTGGTTGCTGAGACCCTGCTTGGCCATCTACTTCCAGTTGGGTCAAGAGGCACATGTGAGCTGGGCTCCCAGCTGGGGCTGAGCTGGACTTCATGATGCCCAGACTCTCCAACTCAGGCCTTGGCTGGACACTAGAGGGCTCTGAGGCCATGTTCAGGAAGGCAGTGATGTCCTTAAGGGTGCCAGGGTGGCTGGGAAGTGGGAAGAATCCAGGGAAGAGGAGTTGGGCGGGACTGGCTTGCCCAAGGGGTCTTCAGTGTGGATCAGGACAAATTCCCTGTGCAAGGCAGCCAGCTGCACGTGTAGGAACTCTCGGTGCTGCAGCTCCATCTCATCACCTTGGGCAGCTGGGGGTACAGATATGAGTTAGTGCCATCTAGGACCCCCATTGGGGCTACACTCATGTGGGGTGGGAGGCTGAAGATGGCAGGCCTCAGCCTCATGAGGATTTCTGTTACTCCACCGATTGTCAACTGTGATCCACTGACCTCTGTTCAGGCCTCAGTTTCCCCATCTATACAATAAGGAGCTGCACTGGATGTTCAGTCAGGTGGCTTCCAGCTTACTGGTAATAATATTGATTATGGTGGTCACCACATGCCAGACTCCATGCAAAAATCATTCGGTTGGACTGTCTCCCTTAATCTGCACAAAACCTCACGGGGTAGGCACAATTGTCATCCCCATTCCATAGATGAGGACATGCAAAGCTCATATGGTTGGAAAAGAGCTGAGCTGGGAGGGAGAAGGTACAGCTGGGAAGAACCCAGCCCAGAATGCCATGGATCAGGGCTTGGACCCAGGTTCTGCTGTTTCTAGCTGTGTGACCCTGAGCAAGTACTTGCCCTTTCTGTGCTTCTGACTACTCTGATGCCCACTCGGCAGGGCTGCCAAGAGGACCAAAGGGGGCAATGCACCACACCCAGCCCAGAATGCCATGGATCAGGGCTTGGACCCAGGTTCTGCTGTTTCTAGCTGTGTGACCCTGAGCAAGTACTTGCCCTTTCTGTGCTACTGACTACTCTGATGCCCACTCGGCAGGGCTGCCAAGAGGACCAAAGGGGGCAATGCACCACACCTGGCACATAGGGAGCACACTGTAGACATCAGGCATTGTTCCAGATTAAATTCATCATTATCTGTGGCTGAGATTTGACCCACGCAGTTCATTTGATTCCATAGCCTGGGCTCTCCACCCTCTGGGGATGTCCCTGGTAGCAGAGGGTGACATGCTGCCTGGGTCCAGGACTGATTTCACAACAAACTCAGGTCACCCCCTAGAGGAGCCTGGTCGACACAGCCGCACCACAGGCCTGCCAGGTGTCCAGAAAGCTGCCTGCCCAGCTCCCCACCAGTCTTCTCCCCTCACCTGGCCAGCAGCCTCTGCCACCCCATCCTGGCATGCCCATAACCAGCCCCTGCTCCCAGGAGCTTCCTGTTTGTGCCTCACCAAATGCTCTCAGCCCTCCCTGCAAGGCCCAGCTTTAACCTCACTTCTCCCCCAGGCCCTGGGAAAGTCCTGTGACCGGGTCCTCAACAGCAGCCCCATCCTCAGTGTCTCCGGAGCTGCTGTCCTCCCTGAGCTCCCCGGGGGACTGCCGTCCAAGTTAGCTGTTGTGGAATCAGCTGTGGCTGCCCTCTTCTTTACCCTTACCCACAGGCAGATACCACACGCCCTGTGCTAGGTGCTTCCCACACATGATCTCCTTGGAGTTACTTGGCTGGTAGGTGATCAAGGTGTGATTTGAACTCAGGACTGTCTAGTCCAAAGTCTACACTCTTAATCAGCCTTCTAACTCTGCTTGATCTCTACTCCAGGGAACACCTCCCTGATTCCCTGAACTTCTCCAAGAAAGGGCCTGATCCAGCCTGTTTTGGATTGTTCTGCTCTGAGTCTCAACTGGATCTGGAACCACACTCACTTTAGCCCTCTCTTGTCTCCTATCACCTGTTAATTGGTGAATGGCTGCATGAATGAATGAATGAAGGTGCTGGTTGTCTCTGTTCCAGAGGATGAAAGAGTCAGAAGACTCAGGGAAAGGATAGGTGCCTTAGGCCTCTCTGCTTGAAACAAAACTGGGTTTACCAGCCAGCTGCCAAAAAAAAAAAAAAAAAGAGAGAGAGAGAAAAACAAAACTGGGGAACTTTTTATTCATTTGTTCGTTCTTTTTGACAAATGTTTGTGGACTCTATGCCAGGCCCTGGGCCAGACCTGGCTTCTGGGAGCATGCACTGCCAGCAGACAACTACTCCTGTCTGTGTGGTCAAAGCACAGGGCAGGGGTGAGGGCTCTTCCTGGAGAGGAACAGGGAGGGCTCCTTAAAGAAGGCACGTCTGAGCAGGGACTTGCCATCAGGCCCAGGTTTGTGGATCATACCAACCAACGTTTCAATTAGTAGTTGTGAGACCTTGGGCAAGTCTCTTCACCTCTCTGGGCCTCAGTTTACTCAAGTGTAAAAATGAGAGCTACTTGGAAGGTGCTGTTATGAGGTTGTTATGAGATAGCACATGTGAACTGGGGGTAATTCTTACTATGTAACCCTCTCAAGGGTCCAGTGGAAGTTGGGTGCACAGTAGGTGCTCAGGAAACTGAGCCGGCTAGCCAAGTAGGTGGAGCACCCATCCCCCCCAGGCTGGCACTCTTTTGGGCTTTCACAATTGATAGCTTTAATGCCTTTTAATGCCAAGGTCAAGGGTTCAGCAAAAAACAAATCAAAACAAGAGCTGACTGGTTAGCTCAGTCCATTAGAGTGCACCCTTACTCTGCTGTTTCTAGCTGTGTGACCCTGAGCAAGTACTTGCCCTTTCTGTGCTACTGACTACTCTGATGCCCACTCGGCAGGGCTGCCAAGAGGACCAAAGGGGGCAATGCACCACACCTGGCACATAGGGAGCACACTGTAGACATCAGGCATTGTTCCAGATTAAATTCATCATTATCTGTGGCTGAGATTTGACCCACGCAGTTCATTTGATTCCATAGCCTGGGCTCTCCACCCTCTGGGGATGTCCCTGGTAGCAGAGGGTGACATGCTGCCTGGGTCCAGGACTGATTTCACAACAAACTCAGGTCACCCCCTAGAGGAGCCTGGTCGACACAGCCGCACCACAGGCCTGCCAGGTGTCCAGAAAGCTGCCTGCCCAGCTCCCCACCAGTCTTCTCCCCTCACCTGGCCAGCAGCCTCTGCCACCCCATCCTGGCATGCCCATAACCAGCCCCTGCTCCCAGGAGCTTCCTGTTTGTGCCTCACCAAATGCTCTCAGCCCTCCCTGCAAGGCCCAGCTTTAACCTCACTTCTCCCCCAGGCCCTGGGAAAGTCCTGTGACCGGGTCCTCAACAGCAGCCCCATCCTCAGTGTCTAGGCCACTGATGCCAGCTGGCTTGAGTGGGTCTGGTGCCCCCAGGCCTGTCCTTGGGCAGCCCCCCAAGGGCATCCAACCTGACCTCAAGTCTGGGCTGGGCTCCATTGTAGGACACATTTGCAGCATGCCTCTGGTTG